>NW_028240263.1:0-266886 GCF_028749965.1 Puma concolor
GTAGGGGGGTGGGAGCACTTGCCATCTTTGCAGCTTTTCCTGTCCGTAGGTAAAAACATTGTTGATCTGGAGGGCAGAGTCCCAATACGAGCTGATGCCCAAGTGTGTAGGACTGGGTTCTGATTCTGTTTAGTTTTTTTGAGTCGCTTCTTTGACGTTCACCTGCTGGCGAAACGACTGGGCATGCAATATCCCTGAGAGTCTCCGAGAGCAGGATGCTGAGGCAGTCTGTGGCGGGGTCAAAGAGCACAGTAATAGTCACTGCACAAACAAGAGACTTCAATGCCCCAGGTGTTGAGGAGCACAACACGTTTTCGTTGACATCAGAAATTAGTTGTTGGTGGGGGTTGAAAACAACCTTCACGTATGCTCACTGGGAGTTAATCGGCCCTATGTGCAACGAGAAAGAGTGAAATCATGTCATTGGCAGCAATGTGGATGGAACAGGAAGGTGGTAAGCTGAGAGAAATCAGTCAGTCACAGAAACACTCCACCCACACCTGCACAGAGGGAAAGTGCGGCCGGGACCGGGGGCTGGGGACCAGGGCTGGAGGCTGGGGGTTGGGAGCTTGGGGCTGGAGAGTGGTGGCTAGGGGCTGCGGTGGAGGGTGTGGGCTGGAGTGCCTGGATACGAGGACAAAGAAGGGGCGGTAGGGACAGAGAGACCCCACACTCCAACTATGCCACAGGCCAGGGCTGCCTGGGTCTGGGCCCCTTCCCTCCCTCGGAGCCCTCATCCCTAGAGCCCCTGGCAATTCACGAGGCCCAGCTAGGGCAGCGGGCTTGGGCTGGTGATGTTCTCTGGGGACGCTCGGGGCTCTGGCTTGCATTTGTGCCAGGTGGGTCAGACAGGAAGGAAAGGCCAGGTGGGGGGGTGCCGTAAGAGGGGGAAGAGGCGCTGAGAATCCGACGGGCCCCTAAGGCCTGACCCGGCGGACGCTGCTGCTCGCTCCCACCCATTTCCCAGAGAGCAGCTGGACATGGTGTGGTGTACCGTGCTTTGGTGTGGTGTGCTTTGGTGTGGTGCGGTGTGGTGTGGTGCGGTGCTGCGAGGCGCCGTGCCATGAGGTGCGGTGAGGTGTGGGATGGAGGCGGAGGTGGGCGTGGAACCGAGCCTGGAGAAGCCTGCCAGAGTCCCGGGGTCAGAGAGCGCCTCAGCTTGCGCCACTACGGGGTGCCAGGGGCCTGTTGCGCGGCCTCGGCCACCCATACGGGCCCCACGGAGGACTGTGGTGGGAGGCAGGCAGGGGAGCAGGCAGGCAGGCGGGCACGCAGGTGCACGGGTGAAGCGGGGCACGAGCTGGGCTTGGGAGGTGAGGACCAGGCTCTTGAGGTGCCCAGCGACAACCGGTAGTGTACACGGACATAATACCCTGAACGCTCCAGATCTATTCTGATCTCCGAAGGTAAGCAGGGTCGGGCCTGGTGAGTATTTGGATGGGAGACCAACTGGGAACACCGGCTGCTGTTGGCTTTTGCCTTTTGCCTTTAACTCCTTGACCTCTCCTCTGGCACCTGCCCACACCGCCACCCACCCTGGCCCGAGAGCAGCGCTACTGGGGCCGAACACACCCCAGACACGGTTCCGTCAGCCCCTGACCGGTCAGCCCAGCAGCCTGGCCTACCTTGCACACCCCACCGAACGTCACAAGGGACCCGCTCCCCGCTCCTCCCTCCCCGCACCAGGCCAAATCCCACTGCACGGGCTTGAAGCCACACCCCAGCTTTGCACCTTCCCTTACACAACACCCACACCCACACAGAGTGCAGGCGGGACCGGGTTCCAGGGTGCAGGGGCAGGGGGCTGGGAGCTAGGGATGGATGGAGGGTGGGGGCTTGGGCCTGGGGCTGGTGGGTGGGGGCTGGGGCCTGGGGCTGGAGGGTGGGGGCTGGGGTGCGTGGATGCGAGGACAAAGAAGGGGCGGGAGGGACACAGAGACACCACACTGCGACTATGCCACAGGCCTGGGCTGCCTGGGTCCTGGGCCTCTTCCCTCCCTCGGAGCCCTCATCCCCAGAGCCCCTGGAATTCACAAGGCCCAGCTAGGGCAGCGGGCTTTGGCTGGTGATGTTCTCTGGGGACGCTGGGGACTCCGGTTGGCGTTTGAGCCAGTTGGGGCAGAAGGGAGGGAAAGGCCAAGTGGGGGGCTGCCCAAGGGGGGGGGAGCAGGCGCTGAGAATCCGGGAGGCCCCTAAGGCCTGACCGAGCGGACGCTGCTGCTCGCTCCCACCCATTTCGCATGAGCAGCGGGACGTGGTGTGGTGTGCTGTGCTTTGGTGTGGTTTGGTGTGGTGTGGTGCGCTGGGGTGTGGTGTGAGGTGGGGTGGGGTGGGGCGGGGTGGTGTGCTGCGGTGCTGCACAGTGCGGTGCCGTGCGGTGCGGTGAGGTGTGGGACAGAGGCAGAGTTGGGCGTAGGACCCAGCAGGAGCAGCCTGCAAGAGTCCCGGGATCAGAGAGAACCAAGGCTTGCGTCACTCTGGGGTGCCAGGGGCCAGTTGCGCGGCCTCCGCCACCGCCCCAGGGCCCTTTGAGGATGGCGGCAGGAGGCAGGCAGTCCAGCAGGCAGGCAGGCTGGCAGGCAGGTTCACGGATGAAGCGGGACACTCTCTGGGCTTGGGAGGCGAGGACCAGCCTCTTCAGGCACCCACCGCCAGCAGGTACCATTTAGGGACATACTACCCTGAACATGCCCTATGTCGTTTTGTCTCTGAAGCTAAGCAGGGTCGAGCCTGGTTAGTACTTGGATGGGAGACCTTCTTGGAATCCCAGGAGCTGTAGGCTTTTGCCTTTTACCTTTGACCTCTTCTTTGGCGCCAGCCCACCCCCCCCACCCCCCCCCCCGTCCCTGACCAGGGAGAGGCGCTCCTGGGGCCACTCAACCCAGAAAGCAGGGCTCTCTCAGCCCCTCCCAGTTCAGCCCAGCTGCCTGGCCTGCCTTGCACACCTCACCGCAGGTCACAAGGGGCCCGCTCCCCGCTCCCCACTCCTTGCACCAGGCCAAATCCCACTGCACCGGCTTGAAGCCACACCCCACCTTTGCACCTTCCCTGATACACCACCTACACGTGCACGGAGTGCAGGTGGGGCCAAGTTCCGGGCTCCGGTGTCCGGGGTCTGGGGTCCGGAGACTGGGGGCTGGAGGGTGGGGGCTGGGGTGCGTAGATGCGAGTACAAAGAAGGGGGCGCGAGGGACACAGAGACACCACACTCCGACTATGCCACAGGCCTGGGCTGCCTGGGTCCTGGACCTCTTCCCTCCCTCGGAGCCCTCATCCACAGAGACCCTGGCAATTCACAAGGCCCAGCTAGGACAGCGGGCTTTGGCTGGTGATGTTCTCTGGGGACGCTGGGGCTCCGGTTGGCGTTTGAGCCACATGGGGCAGAAGTGAGGGAAAGGCCAGGTGGGAGGATGCCCGAGGGTGGGGAGGAGGCGCTGACAATCCGGGGGGCCCCTAAGGCCTGGCCGGGCGGGCGCTGCTTCTCCCTCCCACCCATTTCCCAGTGAGCAGCGGGACGTGGTGTGGTGTTTTGTGTTTTGGTGTGGTGTGGTGTGGTACGGTGTGGTGTGGGGTGGTGTGGTCTGCTGAGGTGCTGCGAGATCCTGTGATGTGCAGTGCGGGAAGGTGTGGGATGGAGGCGGTGGTGGGCGTGGGACCAAGCCGGAGCATCCTGTAAGAGTACCGGCATCAGGGAGCGCCAGGGCTTCTGGCACTCCGGGGTGCCAGGGGCCGGATGCTTGGCCCCCGCCACCGACCCGGAGCCCGCGGAGGACGGCGGCGGCAGGAGGCAGGCAGTCCAGCAGGCAGGCAGGCTGGCAGGCAGGTTCATGGGTGAAGGGGGGCACATGCTGGGCTTGGGAGGCGAGGACCAGCCTCTTTAGGCGCCCAAGGGAAGCAGGTAGCCTTTAGGGACATACTGCCCTGAACGCGCCGGACCTCCTCGTGTCTCAGAAGATATGCAGGGTCCGGCCTGGTTAGTACTTGGATGGGAGACCTTCTGGGAATACCGGGTGCTGTAGGCTTTTCCCTTTTGCCTTTGACGTCCTTGACCCTTTCTTTGGCGACAGCCGACCCGCCCACCCTTCCTGACCAGTGAGGTGCACTCCTGGGGCCAAACTCAACCCAGCCAGGGTTCCCTCAGCCCCTCCCAGTTCAGCCCAGTGGCCTGGCCTGCCTTGCACACCCCACACCGCATGTCAAAGGGGCCCACTCCCCGCTCCCCACTCCCCGCACAAGGCCAAATCCCACTGCATGGGCTTGAAGCCACACCCCAGCTTTGCCCCTTCCCTGCCACACCACCTACACACGCACTGAGGGCAGGTGGGACCCGGTTCTGAGGTCCGGGGTCTGGGGGCTAGGGCCTGGGGGCTGGGGGCTGGGGGCTGGAGAGTGGGGGCTGGGGCCTGGGGCTGGAGGGTGGGGGCTAGGGTGCGTGGATGCGAGGACAAAGAAGGGGCGGGAGGGACACAGAGACACCACACTCCGACTATGCCACAGGCCTGGGCTGCCTGGGTCCTGGAACTCTCCCATCCCTCGGAGCCCTCATCCCCAGAGCCCCTGGAATTCACAAGGCCCAGCTAGGGCAGCGGGCTGTGGCTGGTGATGTTGTCTGGGGATGCTGTGGGCTATGGATTCTGTTTGAGCCAATAGGCGCAGATGGGAGGGAATGGTCAGGTGGGGGGCTGCCCAAGGTAGGGAGGAGGCGCTGAGAATCCAGAGGGCCCCTAAGGCCTGGCCTGGCGGATGCCACTGCTCGCTCCCACCCATTTCGCAGTGAGCAGCGTGACATGGGGTGGTGTGGTGCTGTGGGGTGTGGTGTGGTGCGCTGTGGTGTGGTGAGGGGTGGTGAGGGGTGGTGTGCAGAGATGCTGCGAAGTGCGGTGCCATGCAGTGCGGTGACCTGTGGGATGGAGGGGCTGGTTGGCGTGGGAGCAAGCCGGAGCAGCCCGCAAGAGTACCGGGATCAGAGAGCGCAAGGGCTTGTGGCACTCCGGGGTGCCAGGGGCCTGTTGCGCGGCCCTCGCCACCGACCCGGGGCCCTCCCCTCGGAGGACGGCAGCGGGAGGCAGGCAGTCAAGAAGGCAGGCAGGCTGGCAGGCATGTGCACGGTGAAGGGGGCACGCGCTGGGCCTGGGGGGCGAGGACCAGCCTCTTTCGGCGCACAGCGGCAGCGGGTAGCGTTTGGGGACAAACGAACCTGAACACGCCGGATCTCCTCTTGGGTCGGAAGCTATGCAGGGTCGGGCCTGGTTAGTACTAGGATGGGAGACCATCTGGGAATGCGTGTAACTGGAGGCTTTTCCCTTTTGCCTTTGACCTCCTTGACCTCTTCATTGGCGCCAGCCCACCCCCTCTCCCTTCCTGACCAGGGAGAGGCGCTCCTGGGGCCAAACTCAACGCAGCCAGGGCTCCCTCAGCCCCTCCCAGTTCAGCCCAGCGGCCTGGCCTGCCTTACACACCCCACCCCACGTCACAAGGGGCCCGCTCCCCTTTCCCCACTCCCCGCACCAGGCCAAATCCCACTGCACGGGCCTGAAAACACACCCCAGCTTTGCACCTTCCCTGACACACCACCTACACCCGCACGGAGTGCACAGTGCACGCGGGACCGGTTTCCGGAGTTGGGGGTCCGGGGTGCGGGGTCCTGGGGATGGCTGCTGGAGCGTGGGGGCTGGGGACTGGGTTGGAGGGTGGGGGCTGGGGTGCGTAGACGCGAGGACAAAAATGGGGCGGGAGGGACACAGAGACACCACACTCCGTGTACGCCACAGGCCTGGGCTGCCTGGGTGCTGGGCCTCTTCCCTCCCTCGGAGCCCTCCACCCCTGAGCCCCTGGCAATTCACAAGACCCAGCTAGGTGAGCGGGCTTTGTCTGGTGATGTTGTCTGGGGACGTTAGGGCTCCGGTTGGCGTTTGAGCCAGTTGGGGCAGAAGGGAGGGAATGGCCAGGTGGGGGGCTGGCAGACAGGCAGGCAGGCAGGCAGTCAAGCAGGTGCATGGGTGCAGCGCGGAACCCTCTGGGCTTGGGACGCGTGGAGCAGGCTCTTGAAGCGCACAGCGGCAGCCCCTGGCGTCTTTGGCCATACCAGCCTGAACGCGCCCGACCCCGTCTCCTCTCGGAAGCTAAGCAGGGTCGGGCCTGCTTAGAACTTGGATGGGAGACCGCCTGGGAACACCGGGTGCTGTAGGCTTTTGCCTTTTGCCTTGGCCTCCTTGACCTCTCCTTTGGCGCCCGCCGCCCCCCCCCTCCCTCCCTTTGTCCCTGTCTCCCCAGGGAGCATGGTTCCTGGGGCCAAACACACCCCAGCCACTGCTTCCTCAGCCCCACCCGGGCCAGCAAAACGGCCTGGCAGGGCCTGGCTCCGCTCCGCCCCACCCCCCCAGGGGCCCACCCCGCACACCCCACCGCACTTCACAAGGGGCACGCTCCCCGCTCCCCGCCTGGGCCAAATCCCACTGCACCGACTGGAAGCCACAGCCCATCTTTGCACCTTTCCTGACACACCACCCAAACCCGCACCCGGACGGGGGGAGGGTGATGTGGGCGGAACCGGAATCTGGCGCCTGGGGGCTGGAGGGTGGGCGCTGGGTGGGTGGATACAGGAACCCAGGAGCGGGCGTTTGGGTATGTGGGAGGGCAACACGTCCCCAGCCTCCAACTTCCCCAAGGCCTGGGCTCCCTGGGTCCTGGATCTCTTCCCTCCCTCGAGCCCTCATCCACAGGGCCCCTGGCATTTTAAGAGGCCCAGCTAGGGCAGCGGACTCGGGCTGATGCTGCTGTCTGGGGGCGCTGGGGGCTCCTGGTGGGTTTGCACCAGGTGGGGCAGACGGGAGGGAACGGCCTGGTGGCTGGCTGCGCTCGCCCTAGCGCTGGGGAGGAAGCGCTGAGAACCTGGCGGGGCGGGCCCCGAAGGCACAAGCGTCCTGATGCCCCACGCTCGCTTCTGCCCTCTTCCCAGTGAGCAGCCCAACGTGGTGTGGTGCGGGGCTGCGAGGTGCGGTGCGGTGCGCTGCGGGATGGATGCAGAGGCGGGCCTGCGGCCAAGCCGGGAGCTGCCTGCAAGAGTCCCGGGGTTACAGAACGCCGGGATTGTGCCACGGCGCGTTGCCAGGTTCCTCTGGCGCGGCCTCCGCCACCCGCCGCGGCCCCACGGCTGCGGACGGTGGCGGCAGCGGCGGCGGCTGCGGCTGAGGCGGCGGCTGCGGCTGAGGCGCCGGCGGGGGCGGCGGCTGCGTCTGAGCCGGCGGCTGGGGCGGCTGCAGCTGAGGCTGCGACGGCGGGGGCGGCTGCAGCTGAGGCTGCGACGGCGGGGGCGGCGGCGGCAGTGGCTGAGGCGGCGGCGGCGGCAGCGGCAGCGGCGGCGGCTGAGGCGGCGGTGGCGGCGGCGGCGGCTGCAGCTGAGGCTGCGGCTGAGGTGGCGGCGACGGCTGCGGCAGCAGAGGCGGCGGCGGCGGCGGCGGCTGCGGCCGAGGCTGCGACAGCGGCAGTGGCTGTGGCTGAGGCGGCGGCGGCGGCGGCGGCGCCGGTATCTGCGCCTGAAGCGGCCGCGGCGGCGACTGACGCCGAGGTTTGGACGGGGGCGGCGGCGGCTGCAGCTGAGGCGGCAGCGGCGGCGGCGGCTGAGGCCGCGGCGGCGGCTGAGGCGGCTGCAGCTGAGGCTGCGACGGCGGCGGCGGTGGCGGCTGCGGCTGAGGCGGCGGCGGCTGCGGCTGAGGCGGCGGCGGCGGCTGAAGCGGCTGCAGCTGAGGGTGCGACGGCGGCGTCGGCGGCTTCGGCTGAGACGGCGGCGGCGACGGTGGCAGCGGCTGCCGCCGAGGCTTGGACTGCGGCGGTGGCTCCGGCTTCGGCGGCGGCGGCGGCTGCGGCGGCTGCAGCTGAGGCTGCTACGGCAGGGGCGGTGGAGGCTGCGACGGCAGGGGCGGCGGCGGCTGCGGCTGAGGCGGTGGCGGTGGAGGCTGCGGCGGTGGCGGCTGCGGCTGCGGCTGAGGGGGCGGCGAAGGCAGCTGCGGCGGCGGCGGCGGTGGCGGCTGCGGCTGAGGCGGCGGCGGCGGCTGAGGCGGCTGCAGCTGAGGCTGCGACGGTGGCGGCGGCGGCGGCTGCGGCGGCGGCTGCGGCTGAGGCGGCGGCGGCGATGGTGGCGGCGGCTGCCGCCGAGGCTTGGACTGCGGCGGTGGCTCCGGCTTCGGCGGCGGCGGCGGCTTCGGCGGCGGCTTAGGCGGCGGGGGCGGCGTGGGCTGCGGCTGAGGCGGCGGCGGCTGCAGGCATGCTGGCGCTGCTGGGGCCAAACACACCCCAGCCACTGCTCCCCCAGCCCCTCCCGGGTCAGCAAGTTGGCCTGGCCTGGTCCGGCCCTGTCAGGCGTGGCTGGCACACCCCACCGCATGTCAGAAGGGGCATGCTCCCTGCTACCCGCTCCCCTTATCAGGCCAAATCCCTCTGTACTGGCTGGAGGCCACTCCTCAGGTTTGCAATTTCCCTGACACACCACCCACAGGTGCAGGGAGCAGGAAGAGAGGGCGGGGCTGGGGTCTCGGTAGGGGTTCGCATGTTGGAGGTTTGGGTTGGGGCCTATTTATACAAGGACCCAGGAGGCTGGGAGGCGCAGTGAGTTCTCAGATATTGACTGTGCCCCAGTCCTGGGCTCCCTGGGTCCTCTACCTCTGCCCTGCCTCTCAGCCCTCATCCCCAGAGCCTCTGTCAATTCACGAGGCCCATCTACGGTATTGGGCTTGGGCTGGTGAGGTTCTCTGGGGACGCTCGGGGGGCTTCCTTTTGGTTTCGAGCCAGGTGGGGCAGACAGGAGAGAATGGCCAGGTTTTGGTTTGCGCTAGCCCTCTTGGTGGGGAGGAGGGCCTGAGAATCTGCTGGGCTGGAAGGCAAGGCTGGTCTTATGCCGCTTCTTCAGCGACCTGGTTCCACATTAGCAGCCTTGTTTTTTTTGTATGGGTTTGACACAGGTGTGTTTCCTTCCTGGGTCAGCCACTAAGATATGTACTTTTCAGCCCAGTGATAGAGTGTAAAGTTTCAACTTGTAATGGTTTGTTGAAACTATCGATTATCGGACTAAGTGAATTATGTCAGTCAGAAATCTACAAGTACCATGTAATATTGTAATCATTCACGGGTTAGAAGTAAAGAATCACCGGAAATAAGAGAGCGAGATCGTGAGGAAGAGACAAAGGGAGAGAGTGAGAGCGAGTAGAGTATCAAGTAACAGACCCTACTGTGATAATAGTTTGATAGTACTAGAGCGAAGGTGGCTGCTGGGGTAGTTTTCGCACCACGTGAAGGAGATTGAAATGTGTACCTGCAAAAATGCACACTGGGTAATATTTGGACCGTGAAACTACTTAACTCTTTGTATTAACCTTTTGAAATCAAAGAGACTACAAAAACTGCAATTTGAAAACGAAACAAAATGAAATGAGTACCTGTCCAATCGTTTAGTAGGTGAATTACATGAGATTGTAGTTATGGCACCCTTGCCAGGACTGCTGTGGGTTCTGAACTACGTTGGGGGTGGCACATGGGTGGCTCAGTGAGTTGAGTGTCCGACTTGGGCTCAGATCATGATCTCGCTGTCTGTGAGTTCGAGCCCTTTGTCGGGCCTTGTGCTGATAGCTCAGAGCCTGTGTCTCCCTCTCTCTCTGCCCCTTCCCTACTCATGCTGTGTCTTTGTCTGTCTCTCAAAGATGAATGAACATGAAAAAAATTTAAAAAAAAGAAGTACCTTAGAAGAAGTTACAATGTCCTCTAAGTCACATTGCATAGAGACTCCTCTCTTTCCCGTGCAGAAATAGTTAGCAGTAGTTGTGCAGGTATTGAAGAAGAATGAGGATGACAATGTCTTACAGATAGACAAAGGCAGCTTAACAATGGAAGGCTAGTGGGAAATCCTCCGTGCATGCCATCCTGGGCCTGTAGTTTTGACGCTCATGACGCAAGTCAAATAACAGGTTCATTCTGTATGAATTCCTTTAAAGGCCACCCATCCTTCCTCTGGGTCCAGCACTATATCTTCATTAGTGACCGGGACAAAATGTGATCTGTGCCCATGTGGAGATCACTGCCAATGAGGAAGACAGAGGTGAAAAGGGGGTCCATGTGGTTAGTAGGGATGGGAGACAACAGCACGGGTCATTGAGAGCAGAGACCTGCACTTCAAAGGAAACTTCCTCCGAAAGGAAAACTTGGCACGAAGGTCTCGGAAAGGAATGAATGAGAGCTTTTGGAAAAGTGTGGTTTTATATTGAATAAAAGATGTGTTATCATCTCACCTGTGTATTTATTCCTGGAACGTAGGTTTAAACTGGAGGGGATCGGGTATCTATCTGGCAATTTGTCTCACCAAATTATAGCATTGTGGCAGAAATCTCCTAGGCCTCTTTAGTTTTTCCAAGGACTTCTCCATTCCTGTGACAATCAAGTCATGCTCTTTGGAAACCTCCATTGGCTCCTCTTCCTGATTGACTTTCCTTAGATTTGGAAGCAGCTTAACCAAACCAGGTTACGTTTGCCGGTAGCTTTCTGTGTTCTTTGGATAGACAAAATAAGGCTGATGAAGGAAATAAGAATCCTGGCATTCAAGGGCAATCACAGCCTACACTGTTTTTCTACCTTAAGCATTATTTTCAGAGAGTGGAATCACAGTGTGAGTTTGGCTTTTTTGTTGGGCAAACTGTTTTGTTTCTGTTTTTATTCTTATTTTCATTTCAACTGGGTAAACCCTACTTCGTATCTTTAAATCTCCATTTACATTGGTTTTCAATTTTTTGTTACCCTACTCCTCATAGGGAAAACTCTTGGCCTGCTGCCAGTGCCCTTAAGAGTACACATAAATGGGAACAACAAGTAGCCATAGAAGGGGGAGCGCTTGCTGACGTTGCTTCTTTAAAAAGTCATAACAGGGTGGCTGCACCAGTTTGTATTGTGACCAGCAGTGCAAGAGTGTTCCCCTTTCTCCAACTCTCACCGACAACGGTTCTTTCTTGTGTGGTTCATTTTAGCCATTCTAGCAGGTGTGAGGTGGTCTCTCATCGTGGTTTTGCTCTGCATTCCTTAATGCACAGTGATGTTGAGCATCTTTCCATATGTCTGTTAGCCATCTGGAAGTCTTCTTTGGGCAAGTGTCTATTCATGCCTTCTGCCCATTTCATAACTGGGCTGTTTGGTTTTGGGTGCTGAGTTTGATAAGGTGTTTCTACATTTTGATCCTAACCCTTTCTCACATATGTGTCTTGCAAATATCTTCTCCCATGCTGTGGGCTGCTTTTAGTTGTGTTCATTGTTTCCTCCACTGTGCAGAAGGTTTTGTCTTGATGAGAATATTACTCAGCCATCAAAAAGCATGGAGTCTTGCCATTTGAAACTATGTGGATGGAACTAGAACGTATTGTGCTAAGCTAAATGAGTCCATCTGAGAAAGACAAAGATACAATTTCACTAGTATGTGGCAATTAACATATGAGAAGGTGAGGACGAGAAGAGAGGTAGACTTAAAAATTTTTTTTTTAATGTTTATTTATTTCTGAGACCGAGAGAGACAGAGCATGAGCGGGGGAGGGGCAGAGAGAGAGGGAGACACAGAATCCGAAGCAGGCTCCAGGCTCTGAGCTGTCAGCACAGAGCCTGACGCGGGGCCCAAACTCACAGATTGAGATCATGACCTGAGCCGAAGTCAGACACTCAACCGACTGAGCCACCCAGGTGGACCTAGAAAAGAGGTAGACTTTTAATGCTAAAGAACAAACTGAGAGTTGATGGAGGGATGTGGGTGAGAGATGGACTAGATGGGTGGTGGGTACCAAGGAGGGCACTTGTGATGAGCACTGGGTGTTGTACGTAACTGATGAATCACGGAATTCGACTTCTGAAACCTGTACGTTAACTAACTAAAATTTAAATTAAAATAAGAAACAGAAATCTAAACAGCCCACTCCCTCGGTCATGGCCCATGAAACGGTTTTGACAACAGTGTGTGACATTCTCTCTGGCACCATCATTCTAGATGCTGTATCATGGTCCTGTAGCCAGAGGAATCGGATCCTCTCTGTCTGAGAAGGAGGTGTCCCATTCAGGGCTCTTAGAGCAAAAGCAGAGATGACACATGCCTACATGAAAGTCTGTGCAAATCCCTAGTCACTGTCTTTGCTCTCCAGAATCAGACCCCTCCCCACCGGAATCAAAGGTGATGGCAACTGAAATCATGGCAACAATCACCCTCCAGTAAGAGAGTCGAGGCCCCTCCCGCTACTGAAAAATGAGTGCCCTGATCTCTAATGCACAACAAGGGGTCTGGTTTCAGGAGTGCGATGAGTCATTTTTGCTAGTTTTGTGGATGAGAAATTACACCAAACTCATCGTCCTATGTTCACTTTTCTGATGACGAGTGAGGCTGGATGTTTACCACTTCCTGCCATTTCCAAAATGTAGCCACCGTTCTCAGTTCTGGGTGAGCCTGCTGAACACACTCTCCCGGACATCCCCCGGGGACACAGACAGTGATCTGTGTCCAGTCAGGAAACGTCACTCCTTGTGAAACCACTAAGCTGTTAGTGAGGGGAGGTCAGTTTCCAGATTTCAGGACAGAAATTCTGTCACTTGCTTCTGACTTGCTTTGTCCCGTGTTTGTTCCATCTCTCTCTGTCTGTCTGCTCCTCTTTCTCTCTCTCTCTGTATCTCTCTCTCTCTCTCTCTCTCTCCTTCCCTTTTCCCTCTCTCTCTCTGCTCTCTGTCCTCATTTGCTCCCGCTGTCTGTCCGCTAACCCTGCAAATAGGGAATCAAACACCTCAGTTAGGGAATACCATATGAGAACAGGATAGAGGAGAGTAAGAAGCAAGTTTCCAAGGCAAAAGATTGAAATAGGCTCTCAGTTGCAACTGAGTTCTGACACTGTCTGTGTGAGTGAGCTTGGAAGGGAAGTATCGCCCTTTTGAGTCTCCGTTGAGACCACAACCCTGGCTTCATAGAGACTTACTTTGAGGCATGGTCACACAGCTATGCTGTGACTGGATTCCTCTCCTACAAAAATTGTGAGCTATTCAATATTTGTAGTTTTAAGGTTCTAAATAGCTAGACAAGTCTGTCAGGGAGGAACGGAAAGCTAATAGTCTACCAGGTCCCAGCATCTGGTCTATGGTCTGGCTCTTCTCTGCCTCTCCCCTCCCGGGATCCCACAGCCACATTATCCACCTTTCTGATGTGTCTGGACAAACTCGATTCTGTCTCCTATTCTTGGCCACAGCAATATCTTCTCCTGACACGTTGTAGACACGGGCAGGGTGGTTCCCTCTTGTCATTCTGGTCCCAGCAGATGTCACCTCCAGTGACTCCCCAGGCTGTCCTCACAGCACACTTGTTTTTTTTCACTATTACAGTCCTTGAACCCCTTCCCTTTTTATTGGGACAACTCTTGTGTCTCATACCTTCGTTCATCTCCCCACCAGACTGTGGAGACCTGGCAGGCGGGGACCGCTTTGTCATTGCCAGCCTTTCAGTTAGGCCCGCCAGATCCCCTAGCGCAAAGTGCGTGCTTGGAGCAGTTACTGAATGAAGAAATCGAAGGACTGTGGAGCCCTGTGTCTAGATTTAATGGGCTTACTCTGTGGAGATAACTGCTACTCATGGGAGATTCCTGTTGTATCTGAGGCAGGGGGATTCCAGAATGACCTCTGCACGAACTTTCCCTTGTTCCGTTCCTCCAGCAAGTCTCAGTGTGCACCACGGACACAGGAGGCTGCCTGTTCCCTGGTGCCCGGCGCTAGCACTGCAGCCGCAGGCATGAAGACCACCAAACAGAATCAGCGCCCTGACCCCAGCTTAACCTAATCGGACCTAAACCTAAGCTAACGTGGCCCTCGAAGGTCCCTGAGTAAAGCTCATAAGCCACACGCCCAAGAGCTGTGCTATGGACCTCAGGTTTCTGGCGTTCCCCTTTGTCCACCCCCAGTGTATACTCGTGACTCGTGAGGCATCCTCCCGTCGGCCAGCAAAATGAACCCCCTGTTTCCCAATGAAGAGCCCGGGGACCCCGGACTGTTACTGGACTTGGGCTCTGGAGTCAGTGTACAGGGCTCTGACATGTCCCTCCCTATCCCCACCCCTCACCGCCCCAGGTCCCCAAACCTCTCTAGGCTCTAAAGGCTTCAGCAAGTATCAAGTCCTTCTCTAGTCTCTCAGAACACAGTGAGGCATTGATCGAGAACCAAGGCCAGTTGACGCTTTATGATTTTACGGAACTCAGGAGAAACCCACTGGCAACACAACTGATTATGGGAGAACACCAAAGCCTTTTCTTCTTTAGCTATTGTGAAACTACTGGGAGTTAGTTCATCATAATTCCAGGTGCCCAGAGAGGTGGACTGTAGGACCCTAGTCCTTTCCTCTGGAGGCTGGGTCAAGGATGGTCCTGGGTGCAGCAGAAACCTACATACGTTAAGAATCTCTTGCCCATCTTTGGGCCTTTGTGCATGCAGCTGTGACAATGGATGCTGCTGCCCCATGGCAGAGCTCTCGCTCACCTGTTTCTTCCTTCTGTCTTGTTATTGCCCAGTGTCCAGTCTCTCTTGAACACCGTTCAGTGTGTGTGTGTGTGTGTGTGTGTGTGTGTGTGTGTGCCAGTACATATGTGGGAATTAGGATGGCAAGGTGAACTCAAATGGACAGGAAGTGCTGACATGATTTCTCCTGGAATATCTGCCTCTCATTTTTAGAGCAAACGTGATGGGAGAGCTTTAAGCTATTGCCAGTTGCACCAAAGATACTTTGTCAGTTACATAGAAATTACCCTAACGGAGAGGTATAAAATCTGTACTCTGAAATCTCATGAACGAAATGCGAGAGGACACAAAGAAATGGGAAACCTCTCCATGCCCGTGGTTTGGAGTACAACGTGGTTAAAAGGTCTATACTACCCCAAGCAATCGACACGTTAGCGCAATGCATATCAAAATACCACCACCATCTTTCACAGAACAAAAGATCGTAAAATTTGTATGGAATGATAAAAGTCCCCGAATAAACAAAGCGATGCTAAAAACCAAAGCAAAACTGGAGGCATCGTTGTGGACATATTACAAAGAGGACTGAAAACCGACAAAAGAAATAAAACAAACAAAAAGCCTAATGATTTCTTGTGACTGACTCACTTATTCCAAGAATATTTCTATTTAGTTTCTCTTTATGCTTCTACCTCAGCAGTAGTCGAATAAAATCTAATGGTTGCCACTCAGATATTTAGAATACATGAAGGAAAATAGGACAGAAGAATGTGCTGTCGTGAAGATTCAACGTTTCTTTATGACATTTTCTACTCACAGGTGTTTCTAAATATGCGACCTCCTCATTTCTAGGTGATAGGAGAACGTGACCACATGCAGGAACCACAACTGACAGACTGTCTTTCAAGTGAATTGAGATATTTCTATATTTCTGTCAGATATCACTTTCCTGTTTGGCAATCCCACAGAAGTACTCACAGCTCAACCATTGGGAGACTTTGCACTTTAGCAACATAGGTTATTGTAAAGTCTATGTGGCCCGAGACATAAAAACACACAGTGATGTGTCCCTGTGTGGTGAATGCAGTCCAGAAACAGCGGTCATGCTGCAAAGCGATCAGGTTAGATGTTAAATAGAATAGAGAATATAAGACGCTCATGCAATTCAAAGCAGGTGGTGCTGGAAAGAGCCCACCTCACTTCAGGGTCAAGAAGAGACTGGGATCAGGGGCCAGATTCAGGAGCAACTGGTCTGTCCTCAGACAGTGACAAGAAGCTCTAGGCGAGCTCCCACTCGGTGGTGTGCTACCCCACAGCAATCCGTTTGCCATGTTGGGGAAGAAAGGTTGTCCTTGCATTCCTAAGAAGTCAGGGCCAGGCAGGATTGTGTTGGCTCAGATGGTTACTTCCTGCTCTCTCCCAACCTCCTGGAATGCCTGTGCTTCCTAAGTTCTGAGATGCTAATGGTTTGTCCAAGCAAAGTGCATACCTTGCCTAAGGAGGTAGAAACAAGAATCTCCGTAAGTAAAGACCAGAGACCATCTCCAGGGACTTGGGGGTCAGCCAGGAGCCAGATAAGATCCTTCAAATCACCACTGCTCTATCGCTGAAGGAAAGGAATGGAAGAAAGTGATAGCCCTTTTACATACAGGGCTCCTAAGTGTAGCTACTGGAGGTTCCCCTGAGGCCTGGCCCACTGAGGTTAGTGCTGACACCAACCTGGCCCAGGAAAAAGTGCTAGTGACTTCATTGGAAGCTTTATACCATTTTCTTCGGTGAGGAAGACATCTGGCCTTCAGTGCATCCCTTCAGATTCCCTTGCTCTTTCATTAATGAGGATATCATTATGGGACATTCACAGACATCATCTAGGAGCATTTTCTGACGGTAATCATGGAGTTGCGACCAGTTGCCAGGAATCTAGGATGGCCTGGGCAATATGAATCCATGGGCCTCCTCTGCAAGGCCTACCTTGGCCAAAGATGTCATCGGGGATCGGAACTGTTCAGCCCAAGAGGCTTGCTTTGTGCATAGGGGCAGAGGAGGTTCGGAAGGATCCGATCTCCTTTCTGGATCAAGGGCCTAGGGCCATGTGGAGGAGCTACAGGGCTGTCAGTCAGACCGTGCCCAGTCCTTCCCGGGGAGCCTGCACTCACACCGTGTGTCATCACATAGCACTTAATTTCTGATATCGAAAAGGAAAGGTTGACCTCCTGCCAGTAAGAACTCTGTGTCTGGCTGGTTTCTGTCGCCATGGGACCATTGCCCTGCTCTCTACCCACCCCTTCCGGGAAAGCCTGAGCTACCTACCCCCTGAGACACTCAGGGACCGTGCGTGTAAAGTTCATTCACCGAGCAGGTTGGGGCACAACGATACTCCAAGACTAAAATACCAGAGCCTGAATCTGAAGACTCGCCAGGAGCAAGAGCCTACCTTGTGAGTCACAAGGGCCTCTCTATCCACAGATGGGAATGGCTTGAAACCTGGCCAGAGCTTGACACTTTGCTGACCATATTGACGTTGGGGTGCATGACGTTGCTCACGGGACTCCCTGGTACAGCTAGTGGGTGTTCCATTTCTCTTCAGGCCACAGGTCTTTTTCACTCCTTGGAACCCACACTTGCCCAGGGAGTTGTGCTAGTAACATCAGCTCCAGCTTCTTTCTGTTTTCACCTGAGATGAAGAACTTTAGCCCTCAGTGTATCTTTTCCATTTTCTTACACGTATCCTCACCGTGTGTTCATTGGGAGACATTCGTGCTGGAGTCGGGCAGCCTTTGTCTCCACTTTGATTGGTGGAGTCTTGCCAAGTTCCCATCGATTTGGAATGGCTTGAGGAACTGATGCTCTTCTGGTGTCTGCCAGATGTATCTTGGGAACAGGAGGTACTGGGGACATGAATGTGTGAAGCACAAGAGGCTTGCTCGTGGGTAGTGGCAGGTGATATTGAGAGACGGTTGGCCTCACTGCTGTGGCAAAAGTTGACAGAGATGTGGCCTTTAGGGCCACGGTCAGAAGGGGAAAAAAAATCACATAGATAGGGCTAGCTAGTCTTCTTTTCTTTCATACTTTACTGATAAATTAGATTCCATACAACACCCAGTGCTCATCCCAACAAGCCCTCCTCAATGCCCATCACCCATTTTCCCTCTCCCCCACCACCCATCCACCCTCCATTTGTTCTCTGTATTTAAGAGTCTCTTATGGTTTGCCTCCATCCCTCTCTGTTTGTAACTATTTTTTCCCCTTCCCTTCCCCTCGGTCTTCTCTTAAGCTTCTCAGGAAGCACATGTGAGTGAAAACATATGATACGCATCCTCCTCTGACTGACTTATGTCGCTCAGCATACAACCTTCCCGTTGCATCCACGTTGCTGCCAATGACATGCTTTCACTCTTTCTCTTTGCACGTAGGGCCGATTAACTCCCAGTGAGCACACGTGAAGGTTGTTTTCAACCCCCCGAACAACTAATTTCTGATGTCAACGAAAACATGTTGTCCTCCTCAAACCGTTGGGCGTTGAAGTCTCTTGTTGGTGCAGTGACTATTACTGTGCTCTTTGCCCCCGCCATAGACTGCCTCAACATCCTGCTTTTGGAGACTTTCAGGGATCCTGCATGCCCAGCCGTTGCGCCAGCAGGTGATCGTCAAAGAAACGACTCAAAAAGAACTAAACAGAATCAGAACCCAGTCCTACACACTTGGGCATCGGCTCGTATGGAGACTCTGCCCTCCAGATCACCACTGCTTTTACCCACGGACAGGAAAAGCTGCAAAGCTGGCAAGTGCCCCAACCCCCCTACACTGTTTGATGTCAGATGTTGGGGGTTTCTTTTGCTGCATTGAAGCTCCCAGGTGTAACTAAAATAGGTTCTATTTCTCTACAACCCACAGGTTTTCCATAGTCATAGGACATGAAGCTTCCCTGGGCAATTGTGCCGGTCACTTCCTTCACAGATTTATTTTAGTATCATCTGGGACAGAGAGTTGGGACCCAACTGTATCCCTTCTGATTCCCTTGATCTCTTCCTAATCCGGTTTTCCAGTGAGGGACTGAGTTTCCTAGCCTGGAACTATGTCTCTCTGATTTTAAGTGTGGAGTCCTGCTACGTTGCCCTAGATCCAAGGGAACATGGACAGTGGGTTCTCCATGGGCTCACCTGTGACACCTCTCTTGGCAAGAGAAGGCAAAAAGTCTTCTGGGATGGGGCAAGTGGTATTGGGAGGGAGCCATCTTCACTTGTGTGCAAGGGGAGTTGGAGATCAGAGGTCAGAGTCAGGAACCATGTAACTGTTACTCAGAGAGTGCCCAGCATTCACAAGCAGCTAACCCATGGCGATTCCCAAGGACACATTGCCCTCCCTTACTGAGACCTGTGTGCTTGTTAGCCGGAGGGCTGTCGGTGACCCTGTTCCACAGGTCGCTGTGAGGTAACCACATGATGAGAAGTCCAGTGTTGGAGCATGAGCATTGTTCTTCCCCAGGTGGTCAGGGCAGACAGTCCATTCAAAGACTCGGGGACCAGAGCCCAATTCCACAGACATGGCTGCCAGCCAGCACAGAGAAGCCAACGCTGAGATAGATCACGAGGGCCTCTGCCCACCGGTTGTGAGTGGAAGGCCAGAGCCAGAAGCCTTCCTGCCCTACGTAGCTCAGGATGCAGTGCGCTTGTGATCGGTGCTTCCTTTCATGCCAACCCCACAGACGTTTCCTTCTTACCCTCAGGACACCTAGCTTGCCTGGAAAATAGTGGTCATGTCCGCAGTCCCATCTTAATTCCATTTTCATCTGAGCTGAACAACTTATGTCCCCAGTGTGTTTCTTCTCACTTGTTATTCTTATTTTGATTATGATTATCATCATAATCATCATTGTTATTTATTGACCAGTTCCTCCCTGTGGAGCTTTGGTGGAAGCAGTCTGGAAGCCTCCCTTCTGATTTTTCATTGTCAACTCCTTTAAAGCAGAGTCCCTGGATGGGGGACAGTTTGGAAAATCAGTGCCTCATGGGCTTCCCTGGCAAACGTACACTGGCAACAGGAAGCAGGTACCCCAGTGCGTTGCAAAGCATTGAGCACAAGAGGTTTGCCTGTGGACAAAAGGCCGGGTGGAAAGCAGGCTGCCTTCCTTCTAGGGCAAAGGAAATATATCAGCAGGAAGGAGTCAGGAGCAACGCGGCTGCCACCCAGACAGCAATCTCTGGCAGCTTCTCTGACTGAGAAGCTAATTTCACTTAGCATAATATCCTCCAGTTCCATCCACCTAGTTGCAAATGGCAAGATTCCGTTCATTTTGATAAGGCACAGACCTCTCTTCCTGGCGGAAGGTGAGAGGCTGCTCACAGGTCTCTCTCTGAAACCCAGCGATCCACTGAGGAAATCCCAGGCATCTGGAGGGATCCGTGTGTAACATGATGAAGAGTAAAAACGTCAGGAGGACGTCTGATGCCAGGGCAAGCCGTCAGGCGTGCAGACCTCTTCAGGACTCCAGGACATCCTCCCACACTTCACACGGCTTTGTGAAGAAATCCGAAGGAGGGAAGGAGGAAGTGCATTTGACTAACCAAATAGCTCAACCGGTTTTCAGACACATTGAGAAAATACAGAAAATGACACGTTTCCAAAGATTTGTAGCTGCATAAAGTTCTCTCTTCGTGCAAACGGAAATCACTGCTGCAACCTGCCAGCATACATCTCCTCATGGCCTCCAGGGTTTGTTCCTCGTAAATGATGACTTTGCTACAAGTAATAAATTCTATTACTGTGAGTTAAACATGTACTCACACATGCAAACACAACACACAAAAGGGCCACCAGGGTGGCCCACTAGGTCAAGCGTCCAACTTTCGACTCAGGTCATGATCTCGAGGTTTGTGGGTTCGAGCCCTTCGTCCAGCTCTGTGCTGTAAACTGGGAGCCTGGAGCCTGCTTCTGATTCTGTCTCCCTGTCTCTCTGCTCCTCCCCTGCTCACACCCTGTCTCCCTCTCTCAAAAAGGAATAAACACAAATAAATAAATAAATAAATAACCCAAGTAATCCTCTCTGGAGGGACCGTGTTGCAGCTGGGAGACAATCACAGCACAGGGAATGCTGTCTGCATGAAAAGCAGGGAGCTTCTGGGAGCAAAGGGAGAAGCCGGCTGCAATTCTAATGAACAGTAATGCTTACTGCCCAGAGATCAAGACACCGATCCGTCAAGCCACCGACTCCCCACCAACTCCCAGAAATGATACAGCAGCCTCGACAGGCACCCCACGGTTAGACATTACAGAGCAGAGAAACAAAGTGCCCTCTTTCCCTAGAAACAAGCCAGTCTCAAGCACATGCCACTTACATCCACGAACCACTCTGTCACACACAAGAACCACAGGGTCCCCGGCATCCCATCTACACATCCATTTGGTCAAGCACATCACTGAGCCCGGCCCAGGCTCGAAGGGAGGCCTTAGACTCCACCTCTCAAAGGGAGTAGTAGCGAAGCACCTACCTCCCATCGTGACTTTGATGTCATCATAGGCCACCTCTCAGCAAGTCTACGATGTCACTGCTTGTAGGACACATCCTGATGTCACACGAATCAAAATGTGAAAGCAGGGTCAAGACGGGATCGTGATGTAGCACTTGCATGCTGATTTGTGAGAGGAGACATGTCTCCACTGCCAGTGCAGCTCAAAGTTCGAACCCGGGCTACTTTACGTTCCAAAGTGAGGGCCAGGGAGCAGTCGTTCCAGGCTGAGACCATCTATCGCATGGAGGGGATCCCTAAACAACCACTAATGTTTTCTATTCTAGAAACTTCTGCACAAATGCCAAAGGAAGATGTACAGTAAACCCTCATGAACGCATCACCCATCTTCCACCAGTATCAAACCACATGGTCACTTAATCATTGATGCATACCCTGACCTAACCCAGGGCGTCGAATTCCCAGACGGTGGGTGAGTTCACGTGTAAATGCTGGGACATACGGTGGCACCGTGAGCCCTTTGTGTTGTCCTCCTTGCAATCCACGTGGCTGAGCGATACATATCGCTTTATTACCTAGATGCCACCGGGTAAATCTGAAATGGATTTGCCAGGGCTCACACTGGCCACCAATGAGTTTGTAGGGAAGCAAGGGGAGGAACGGTTAGAATAGTATCACATGGGGTAGGGAGGGGAGTAAAAACCAAGGTGGGGGCAACCACAGTTTCTCTTGAAATAATGAGTGTGGTGGCACTTTGGGCAAAACGTTAAAAACAGGGGCCCCTGGGTGGCTCAGCTAGTTGAGTGTCCAACTTCGGTTCAGGTCATCATCTTATCATTGATGAGTTCAAGCCCTGCGTCAAGCTCTATACTGACAGCCCGGAGCATGGAGCCTGTTTTGGATTCTATGTCTCCCTGTATCTCTGCCCCTCCCCCAGTAGCATTCTGTGTGTGTGTCTCTCTCTCCCTCTCAAAAATAAACAAACATTAAAACATTTGAAAAAGGAAAACAAAAAACCAGGGTCACTCAGCTGCCACTCGGGGGAGTATACAACTCTTGTAGGAGGGTCACGGGTCTGTGCAGACGTTATTTAAAATCTTTAAAAAGTAAATCGAAATTAGGGGCACCTGCGTGGCTCAGTCTGTTTAGCATCTGACTCTTGATTTCAGCTCACATCATGATCTTTTTGTTGGTGAGAGTTGTGTCCCATGTCGGGTTTGTGCTGACAGTGAGGAACCTGCTTGGGATTGTCTCTCCCTCTCCTCTGCCCCTCCTCCTCTCTCTCTCTCTCTCTCTCTCTCTGTCCCTCTCAAAATGAATACAATTTTTACAAAATTTAAAAGGTAACGTAAATGGAAAAGAAAATAAGGTGTTGGAGACGAAGACACCCTCAACCCTCTATTTGTGCAATGTGACAATCCCTCAGTCACTGCTTTAGTTACAAGTTAAATATTTTGTTAATTTTATATTTTTTACGTTCATTTTGAGAGCAAGCACTTGCGTGAACGGGAGAGGGGAGAGAGAGAATGCCAAGCAGGGTCCGTGCTGTCAGCGTAGAGACCGATGCCATGCTCAAACCCCACAAACCGTGAGACTATGACCTGAGAAGAGATCGAGAGGCAGACGCTCAACCAACTGAGCCACACCGGCACCCCTAGTTAAGAATTTGTAAAGCAATTTCCACTATTTTATTCTCATTATAAGTTTAAAAATAGCTTTTACTTAATTTTCTTAGAGCATCGTGGCCTGAAAACCAGAGCCATGGCACTGAGGCCTGGAGTGTAAGCTGTGGGCCGCCCCCCAGCGCCAGGGGAGAAAGGTTCTGTTGGCCTCCTCTGAGGATGGCTGGCCGGATGCACCGAAGACACTCCAAGCCAGTGGGACGGTGGCCGCCGCTTGCGCAGGAGAGGCCGACGTACCCTCTAACTGCTGGATGTGTCCCGGTACGTGTCCCCGAAACCCTGTGGGCGGCCACCATGCCCATGGCTCACAGCGGACGGAGGCCTTGGAGGCGGCACAGTGGGACACAGGCCAACCTGCACCTGGCCCTCACCACAGCCCAGCCTGGCTGGCATCCTGGCGTCCAGGCCTGATGCTGCTTCCTCTCGCGTGTGGGCAGGATGGTTTCCTCTTGCATCGCTGTCTCCCCACACGTCCTTGTACCTGTCCAGAGTGCTTTCTGTCTCAGTAGCCCCTGAAAGTGTCTTCTACCAACGCAGAGCCCCCCCACCCACCGGGCACACACACACATTCGTGGCCAGGAGAGGCTCGGCACACTCGAGTGAGAAGATCAACTGGAAGTAATCCCGATGCGTGCCAGAGGTCCTCTTGACCATTGTCCGCTGTCTTCTGCTGTCTTCCTGGACAGTCCAGGGCCCTTCCTGTGACTCGAGAGTCCTCTTCCCTTGGGAGGGTGGGGCTCGCCCTCCCCACCCTGATGGCTCTGGGACAGGACCAGGCAAGGCAGGCCTTCTCCAGAAACAGGTGGACTGAGGAGGTGGGGTGAGCAGTGGGCCCCCTGCAGGCACATCTATGTCCAAATCTCTGGAACCTGTGCATGAGACTTTATTTGGGAAAGGGGTCTTTGTAGGTGCAGCTAAGCGGAGGACCTTGACACCACCCTGCGGTCCTCAGGAGGGAAGGTGCAAGGACGGATGTTCTTACGAGAGGCGGCAGGTAAGATACACTGAGGGAGGACAGGACAGTGGGCAGCAAGCAGCGAGGCTGGCAGGCCGCAGCCTCCCCGCCCCCCACCAGTTTCTGCCCAAGCAATGGTGGCTGAAGACACAGCGCTGGCCTCGAGGCAGGACTGGAAAAGGTGCAACAGGAAGACAAGGACAAGAAACAGCACAATCCGGGCCACTTGTTCCCACTGAGGAGTCAAGCGACAGGAAGGTAAGAGAGAGCAGAGCTCGGAGATCTTGAGAAACACCATCAAGCGAAGCCGTATCGGCAAGAAGGAGGAAACAACCCCACTTGCGCGTGTGCCTGCTGCCCCTCTGCAGAGGACATGGGGACAGATCACTCCCCGGACCACGGAGCACCCTTCTGGGGGGCTGAGGGCTCAGCTAGCAATAGGCGAGGAAGAACACGTGAAGCCACAATCACCTTCAGATCACACGATGTGACACTGGAGACAGGACCTGAAGGGCAGCAGTGATGAGGGTTTAGTGACCTCCAGTAGGAGTTTCTAGCAGCGGGGGAGTCAAGGGTCTTCGGTGGGACCTGGTGGGACTGTGGAAAGGCCTGCAAGCCCCGGACGTTCAGTGTGGAGTGAGTACAACCAAGTATGGCTAAGGAGTGTTCTCAGAGAGGCGAAAGCTCTCGACATCTGCTCGGCGCTTGGTCTGTTTCTCAACTGACATTTGTTTTTTAGGCACGAGTGGAACCACCAAATCAAGTTTTAATAAAACATCTGCAACTTAATGTACCTGGGGTGAACTGATCTGTTTCCAGAAACTTTCAGATGCCTAAGGCTTGCCCAGCTTTGGTGGGGAAGAGCAGATTGTTACATGTAAAAAGCAAGGAAGCACTCCGTTGTTCCAAAGCTCACACTTAACACGAAGGACTAGGAAGTGCAGAAAAAAAATAAAAATAAAAAATCAGCCAGCACAGATTCTGAGCAGGAAGACAACAACCTAACTACGCCCTAACGGAAGAAAGACGGGAAGGATTACTCCACAAAAAGGGAACGCAGCATTCAGAGGAGTAGCCGATCAGTCCTGGCAGGAGAGACAGTCCAGGAAGATGAAACCCAGTGATCGTCAGCTGTGCCCACCACACACGGACCACGGGTCAAGGTGTCCATCCGCCAACCCGATGGCCACGTGCTCTCCGTGGCGGGGAGGGAAGGAACCGTCCCAGAGTCGCCCGAGCGACAGGGATCTTGTGCCAGAGCCTCATGAGTTGGCCTGGTGGTGGCTGCCAGCCCCCGGTGCGGGCAGACCCTCCCGCCTGCCACACTGGCTGGTGTAAGACTCAGCACTGGGTCTGAGCTTCGGGAGAAGCAGCCTAGTGGGTTCCAGGGGCTGAGACGATGGGGAAGGATGCGGCCCTGGGCACTTCTTGGGACCTTGAGAGGACAGCAGCAGGACAGGAAAGCCCACACAGAGGATGGAAGAGGAGTGGAGACTGGGTGGAAAGCACGCGCCTGTACACACATGCGCACACGCACACACTCCAGTCTCCTGGGGTCCTGGAGGAAGAGCAGCCTCAGCTGGCCCTGACCGTGGAAGAGTCGCCCTGCCCCGTTGGCCTATTGCCTGGGCCCCCGGCTGCACTGATTCCGGGGCCGCTACCCTAGGGTCTGGGCACTTGGCCCTCCTGTGGAGGACACCCCTGTCCTGAACTTCCACTCCCAGCTGTGGTATTCCATCAGCTGGTTTCCACACTACTACTTCCACGTGGCAGAAGTGCCTTCATGGCCCCGAGCACCAGAGAAAACCACGGCAGCCACTTCTCAAGTCAATGGCAGCTTGTTCTCACTAGTCTTTATTGGCAGTGGGAAACGCTCCACTACTGCCTTGAAAGCCAGCAATAAATAATACCGTGAGAAAAATAGTTCAAAGTAGACGGTACCTACTCTGGCATACAATCAGGAAGTTCACAAAAGATTAATAGAAAAACACAGGGAAACTGTCAAACGTCCAATGAAAAGCAGAAACGACATGTAAAGAGACATGTCGTTTCTATCTCTGTACCAGCTGCATAAGAAATAAGGCACCATGATCTGAGCACATTCCTGGGTGGCTTTTTTATATGCCACCTCAAAATTATAAGTTACGTTGGCTACTCGTATAACCTGAAATGGCTGTCTCCTCAAAATCTACACATGGAGATGGGGCGCCTGGGTGGCTCAGTCACTTAAGCGTTCGACTTCAGCTCAGCTCACGATCTCACAGTTTGTGAGTTCGAGCCCCACGTCGGGCCCCGTGCTGACAGACAGCTCGGAGCCTGGAGCCTGCTTCGGATTCTGTGTCTTCTCCTGTCTCTGCAGCATCCATGCTCATGCTCTGTCTCTCTCTCTGTCTTTCAATAATAAAGAAACATAAAAAAATTAAATAAAATCTACAAATGGAGAATGAGGTCCACTCCGTAAACTTGTTTACAAACAAATCTAAACAGCTGATTTCCGTAAGAACAATAAGGCCTTTATTAGAGTTGCACTACATTGTTTCCAGGATCTTGCATCTTGCTCTGTGCTGAGCACCCAGCGCCCTGGCCCGAGGTGGGAGACCAGTGCACCCTGATTGGTCCTCTGAGAGTTCTGCTGCCAGGGGTCTAAGGTTCGGGTTGGGGGGGGGGGGAGAAGGGGGTGGGCAGGGTTTCGGGGAAGAGGTGGCCAGATTGCCCCACCCAGGCTTTCTGGGGCCTCAGCTCCCAGGTTGTGCGGGTCACTGCAGGCAAACTGCCCAGGCCCCCGGGGACCAGGCTCAGAAACAGCATACCGGCCCTGGGAGATTGTCACAGTGTTTCAATCAGCTTTCCACTCCAAGTTTCTTTAGCTGATAGTTAACACCAGATATTTTTAATCTGTTCACACTGCAGAAGAAAGCATTGCTTGCTAGAAAAAGTGTAGTTAAGGTGAGTCATTAAAATACAATGACAATTGCTGCAAATTAAGTCTGATTATATCAAAACCATGGTTGTAGAGCTAAGGGACATTCGTAAAGGATAATGCAGGCTGTGTCACGGTGATTTGACAAACGTGGTAAAATCCTTTTCTCTGTCAGGGCTTCTTAACAAACAATTAAACAATGATAATTACAATACATGCACAGGTTATAAAAGCCCTGTATTTGTCGTAGGATTTATACATACAACCATGATAGTACATACACTTGAAAGACTAAACTGCGATATAAGAACATCAATTGATTCCAAAGGATATTTATAGCCCGGATATACATGAAAGTAAGGAACTATCTATAGGGAGTGACAAATTTACAGAAATGTACGAAACATTACATGCTAAATGAGTTTCTCGATCCTATTCACGAATTTTTCAGTAATTAAATACTGTAAGAAAATATCTCAGGGTCCATATAACAAGGATTAACAGATGAAAGATCTGGTTGAAGTTTCAAATGTAGTCACTGCTGGGCTCTGCGTGCTGCAAGACCATCGGTAGAAGCAGTGTGGGTAAACTGCAAGATAAAGGAAAGAATCAGTCTTAAGACATCAGCCCGAAAAGCACCTTCCAGGGCCCCAGGTGGGGCCTAGCGCGTGCCCCCCGTCCCCAAAGACCTTCCTGGCTGAAGAGATTTGAGAATCTAGAGAAAATATGAAGCATTTTGCATGACCAATGAGAATCATTCGATTGAGTTCATACTGGCTTAAGACTGAAAGTTACCAAATTAAAAAAAAAACAAGATGAAGGAATCAATCAACTATTCTTTTTTTTTTTTTCAGGATTTTAAGTAATCTCCATTCTAAAATGGGGCTCAAACTCACTACCCTAAGTTCAAGTGTCATAGGCTCCACCTGGCCTCCAGCCAGGAGCTCCCAACAATCAAACACTGTGGCTGAGACAGGAAAACAGAATGAGAGCAGCACAAAGCCCACCCCCCGAGGCCCTCAGAGCAGGGAGAAGAGGGCTGGGCTCTGGGGCCCACACCCGAAATCTCCAAGTTCAAACTCAGCCCCTCAGAGGGCAATGTGCTTCCGCTTTTAAAAGCTAATCTCTCAACTGAGAGGCCACCAGCGTCACTCACGTGAGGACTAGAATCCTCTTGGGCCTGGTTCATTCAAGAAGGTGTGCGTAAAACAAGCCAGCCAGGGCCTGCTGACCTAGGAGCTCCAGCAGACCAGGCAAAGGCCAGTGCCACTTGCTCCCGAACGACCAGGAAGGTCAGCTCAGACCTGGAAAATCTCCTACTGCTCCGACAGCAAGCCTGCCTCCCTACCACAAAAGACATTAGCAGACACTGAAGCCAAACTTCTTTTTTTACGAAAAGAGTGGAAATACAGTTTTCTCCGGAAAAACTGAGAACACACCAACCTCTTTAAGTGTAAGCACACAAACACCAGAATCCTCTTAGCAGGTGTAGAGAAGCTCGTGTGTGTGTGTGTGTGTGTGTGTGTGTGTGCGCGCGCGCGCGCGCGTATGTGTATGTGTGTGTGAGTCTGTCTATGTGTGTCTGCGTGTCTGTGTATTTCTGAAAGTCCCTAAGTGAGCCTGCTGCGGCTGTCCTGGCTCACACGGACATTGCGCAGACAGGACACAGGGTGTCCGACTGTGGCCTGCATGGACGGTGCCCTCTACTCACCAACAGGAGGCGTCGGCAGGATTAAGACATGACTGGCTGAATCCAGCCTCTGTGGTGCAGATACTATGCCTGCTCCAAGCAACACAAGGGGCAGCGTGCAAATGCAGCATGCGGTTAGTCTTAAAATAGCACATGAGGGCACAAATACAGCCACACACATTCTAAACCACAGCAGCAACCACTGAGGGCTCCCGGGGCACTTCTGAGTGGGGTTCTCTCCACCCGCAAGCAGCCGGGGGAGTCCCCGGGAGTTCACTCTCAAATAGCAATGGGGCAGTAGAGGCCATGAAAACACTTTCGCCGTGTCCATCTGCCATCTTGGGAAAGAGGGGCCAGGGCTGCCCATCACATACGTAGCTCTGCGAGTGTCGCTCTGAGGCTGGTCCAACGCTCTGAGGACACCCACGATGCCTAGTTGTAGTAGTTGAGAGAATACGCTAATATTCCATCAGATAGAAAAGTTAAAAAAATCTCTTTCACTGTGAAACTTTGATAAGCAGAAGTGAGGAGTAACCTTAGATCATTTGAGCCTGAGCATGCCACAGCATCTGAACGCCTTGTTACATATGAAGTCGGCCATTCTCCATCAGTGTTCACATTCCAACCCAAGAGCCTCCCATACCTCCGCCAAGAGGCTGGGGCAGAGCAGCACGTCACATACAGACCAGCAGCGTCTTCTCTGGCTGCATAGAGGACAGAGAGGAAGTGACCCAGAAGCCTGCAGGGAGAGTCTCTGCTGACCCAGCAGGTAAGTCAAGAGTGTCTTGATCCACATTGCTATCTCTAAGAAGGTGCCCTCCTGAAGCTTCTATCATCATCCTGGGAAATTACAGGACCCATTGTGAAATAAAAACCAAAAATATATAGTAAGGTCACCAGCCCTTTAAAATGACCTCACTCTGCAAGTTTGTTTACAGCTGTTTACCCCCATTCCTGACAGCCATTGGGGGCCCCCTGCCCAGACGGCTGCCCCAGGCGGTAAAGGGAGGCAGGGCCATATTTGTGCCAGGACCCTGACCGGGCACAAGTCAGGACAGTCCTGGGCTGACTGGACCTGCCGCACTGTCTTTGTGAAATCACCTTCTTGCTATACAAGATACTACCTTTTTGTTTTCAAAACAGTCTTTAAGCTGCGGACAGTGCCACACGCTAGGACAGTCCCACCGCACCCTTTCACGTGTCCTATTCTCGTCACACTCGAGTGTTCTTATGGCAATGAAGACAGTCTTAAGTAGTGGTGTGGGAGTAAATCAGTCCTGGTGTTGTATAAGGAGAAATCAACACTTCGTGTCTTGTTCAATAAACGACTGTAACCTTCCCCCAGAGCACAGGGCCCTGGACTGCAGAGAGACCTCCAGGCGCCCCCAAACGCAACTTACAGGCTCTACTGCCAGGCTGCCGTCAACGTGTTATGATGTGAAAAATATTTCTCAAGACTATCAAAAGTCAAATACCAAAAGGAAAGAAACCAAACTCCTCACCTCTGTTAAAATATTGGTTTCTCAATAGCCCATTGGTTTGGGTGTTTTCTACGTTTTTGCAGGTACATTTATTTATTTTTGAAAGAGACACAAACAGTATGAGTTGTGGAAGGGCAGAGAGCTAGGGAGAGAGAGAATCCCAAGCAGAATCCCCATTGTCACCGCTGAGCCCAATGGGAGGCCCAAACTCACGAAGTGTGAGATCATGACCTGAGCCGAAAGCAAGACTCAGATGCTTAAATGATTGAGCTACCAGGCACCCCTGTTTGTTAGATTTTCAGAGAGAGAGGGAGAGAGAGAGAGAGAGAGAGAGAGAGAGAGAGAGAGAGAACGATTGTGTGTGAGTGAGATAGGGGCAGATAGAAAGGGTGACAGGGGACCCAAAGCAGGCTCCACGCAGACAGCAGCCAGCCCCATGCTGGCCTCAGACTCACAAGCAGTGTGATCATGACCTGAGCCAAAGTCAGACACTTAACCAACTGAGCCACACAGGCGCCCCAAAGCTCATTTGTTAATAAATTAAGAGCTAAGCTTAACTTGTAAGGTAAAATTATCTCCGCATTTGGAAGAGTAGTCTGGTACGTGATCCCTACAAACATAATAATCTACGTTCCTTTTGTTTTTTTTGTTTTTTTTTTTTTTTTTTGATTTTACTTTTAGGAAATCTCTACCCCCAGCACAGGGCTCAAAGTCACAACCCAGAGATTATGAGTCACGCTGTCCTCTGACTCAGCCAGCCAGGCATCCCCAAATATAATACTTAACAGTTAACGCAAATTTAGATATCATTAGGCTGAAAACTTATTTCACCAACCCTTTGGTCAGTCGCCATGACCAAAAGGTGGTTCGACTCCCATTCCAAGATAGCACGAGCCTGAAATCACGAGCCGACACCCCAAAAGTTAATGTCAATCTAAAGGATGACAACATATTGCAATTGCGTCGAAACCAAGACTTCAAACTCAAAACAATACCCATTGAATCCTAATAGTGTATTTTCAATCAGAGATGTTAATGTGGAGTCCATTAATGGGCTTGATTTACTTATCTTTGAGAGGCAGAGAGACAGCATGAGCAGGGGAGGGGCAGAGAGAGATGGAGAGAGAGAATCCCAAGCCGACTCCAAGTTGTCGGCACGGAGCCCGACTTGGGGCTCGACGCCACCAACTATGAGATCATGACCTGAGCCCAAAGCAAGGGTCGAGCGCCGAATCATCTGAGCCCCCCAGGAAGCCCACAGGAATGGGCCTTTGGGGAGAGGGGTCCATGCTCTCCGGGAAATTAGACAAGGGTGCCGTGGAGGGGGGTTTGCAGAGGGGACACTGAGGGCATTCCCAAAGGTGTACAGTGTTCTGTAGAAGGATCGAAAGAGTCCTGATTCTCCACTGAGCCCATGAGTCGAACAGAATTCCACAGGGAAATCAGAAACAGAAGCCATGAAACTTCCACGTGGCACACGAAGTAAGAGTGTTTCTCTCTCCACATAAGAGCTAAATGCACGCCAGTCTCACGAGCCTGTGAGGGGAAGGGACAGGCAGAGCTCAGGCAGGAGGAGGCAGCACCGAGGACTCCGTGCCGCGCAAAACAGACCGGGTTTGGCGAGAGAGGACTAGCTGTGCGGTGAAGCTACGCGCTGCCTTGCTCTAATACAGGCTGCGGGGTCTCCAGCAGGAGAGCAGTGGGCGGGTGCAGACGGCCCGGTGTCACCTGTGTGTGCTGGGTCGGGATCTGCACCAGAAGCGCCAGGGCGGTGACATCGAAGGTCCCATCTAAGGCCATCAACGTGCCGTGAACTCCACCGTCTACGCGATTGTTGGCATCCTCCTTAAGGCCGATCGATAGGACCCAGCGAATCCCCGGGTCCTTCCTCCAAACCAGCACCTCTGCCGACAGTAAACACCCATGGCCACGGTGGCTGCCGAAAGCTCTCTCCATCACATCCACACCCTGTAATGCAGGACAAGGATCTCCGCTGTGTGCCCCAAGCCTATGCTTCAGCTGCACACTCCGGGTGTTCTGGAAAACCTTCCTCCCGTCAGACAACACTGTTGGCCCCGAGCCTGGGCACCTTGTCACTTCAACACAAACGTCTCAGTTCTAATCGCAGAGCCCGCTTTGTGGACTCGGTTGAAAATCAGAGAAACCTGAAAAGACTCCCCAGCATATTAAGAGACTGTGACGGGACACCTCACTTTCATGCAAAGTAATAACTATTGCATTTGCTTTAGGACACATCGAAAAATCACCAGATGATTCACTAGTTACTTCTGGTGAAAGACGGCTTCTGTCAACTGTGAAGAGATTTAAAATGAAGTACACAGTACAGGAAACACATATACCCAGTTCATTTCCAAGGTCTTTCACTAGGTAAAATAACAGTTGTTCAAACACATGGACACGCTTAAAACACTTACAGATCGTTATCACATTTCTCTGTAATAACTCTGTAATAACTCTGAGACTCATTCTCCTGAGGCGGACATTGTCACCACTAGGCACCTTTCGTGGAGCCTTATGGGGCTCTACCTCACCGCCACCTCCCTGAGAACTTCACTCCTCATAGCCCACTGTACCCAGAAGCCTTACCAGAAACAGTCGGTTAACACATATTTTATAAGTGACGTGTATATGCTGTATTCCTTCATAAAACAAGGTAAATGTGATTAAGAAAACCATAAAGAGGAGAAAATACATTTACAATACTCTACTGGATGGAAACACATAACTTGCATACGAGTGGACCTGATCTTCAAACCCTGGCTGTTCAAGGGTCAACCGTATGTTTCTGGGACTGGCCGTGCATGTCCACAGAGACCACAGTATGATCCACTCTCAGACACTGCGTGATACCTATGGTAACACAGAACCCAAGTCAGCGATTTGAACATCTCAGCCCCGGAGAAAGTCACCTACACACACTCTGTGAAACTGAATCAAATGCTGGGGCAAACAACTCAATAAACGCTGTCCTCATACGACCAAGTACTTAAACCATACCTCCCGAAGATGACAAAATAAACGTAGGAAACACAGGGGAATGTTTTGGCCAATTTTGTGACCTCTGGACTTACAAGACATACACATTTCTGGGAGCAGTGGGTGTGACAGCCAGAGGGCACTACCACGAATCTTAACGTTTTCATTACAGAAAGTATAAGGATGTGGAAGAAAACACACTGGCAACATCTAAGGGACCGAATTTTCCCAGCATGGTTCCAGGAGCAAAAGGCCCTGGAGGCCTTTTTATGTCCGTGGAGGACATAATACTGCTTTGCAGCTATAGAGTCTATTGACCAAACGAACAGCTACTGCTTGAAAAACAGGTACAGCTGAAAAGTGCTCAGCAAGGTGACAAGAAACACAATGCTTATTTTTTAAAGTTTTTGGTGTTTTTCAGCTTGTGCGCCCAATTTGCGGAGTCCCAGGGCACCTTGGGAAGGGTTTTCAATTCCGTGGCTCCAATTCAGCGGCTGTGGGGAAGCAGAGTGATGAAATGGGAGGTGGGGGGTGTCCACAGCCACGTGAGGTCTCCCGACACGGGGAGGGGTCCGCAGGCAGAGAGACCACGGATCTAGAGGAATGAGGCCAGTAAGACCACCCACACGCTGGAAACACGCAGGGGACACCAACCTGGTCATGCAGGCTCGTCGCTAGCGTGGCTGGGGTGGACCTTTTGTCTTCTGGTGAGCAACCAGCGGATGGATTTTGTGATGCCCTTCTTCTTGGGGGCGTGGTTCAGTGAGTCCTGGCTATTGCTAGTTTTGCTGAGGCTGCTCAAGGGGCCATCCCGAGAGCCCGGGGATCTGGGGGACGCACAGGAGAGCATCTTCCACGCGTGCTCGTCACACGACACACCGCCCCACGTGATTAGAAGCACAATCCCCCAGCTTCTAGGGAGGGCTGCGCCCTGGGAGCTGACACTCTCTCCCTCCCAAGTATTATCTGGAGTCCAAGCCCCTTGGGTTGAGAACGCTCGGCACCCCTCCCTGGCTGTGACCCGGGAGCACGGAGGACATGCACACCTGAGCCACCCCAGGGCGTGGTGCGAGTAACAGAGGGGCTGCTGGAGCTGCGTGGTGGGGGTGGGGGGAAGAGAGCATGGCTCCTGACAGCCCCACAGGGCACAGTGCGGCCCAGGGGAGGAGCCCTAGGGAGCATGTCACCCAGGATCCACCGGGAGGAAAAGGGAGGTCTCAGGACGGCTGGTGCGTAGGATCTGAGCAAACGAGGCTGCCCTACAGCCACCAGCATCACAAGACTCCGGTCTTTCCCACCTGCCTTTTGCTCTGCTGGCCACACCCAGGGCACCCAGGCAGGTATCCCAAGAACGCCGTGCACGTAAGCTCGGTTCATTGGCCTCTCTTTGGAATCGCTGTTCCGACCCTTTCTCCCCCATGTAGAGATCAAAGGTTTCTCAGAGCTGAAAACCAGCGCACAGGCATGTCTCCTACGATGCCTGTGCCCCTTACTTTGTGGCGTCCCTGATGTCCTCGTGGCTGGCCTTGTGCGGTGCCCCTTGCTGCAGCCTGTCCAAGCTCAGGGACCTCTGGGAAGAAGGAGCTGACGGTCCACATCGTGTCCTTGCCACACGATCTTGTGACTCTCCCTCCAAAGGCAGCAACTGTGGGGTGGAGAGGAGAGTGACATGAGTTCACCGTGCGCCCAGACAGAGGAGCACACGGCCCTGAAATCACAGCCAGCAACTCATTTGAAAAGCTATGAGCTGTGCTTTGTGCAGGGTCCAAAACGACTTCCTAGGATCGGCCTAACGCCAGGCGAAAGGGTGGATTCGCGTCCGGGCAGTGGGCCCACTGAGACCCCCAGCCCATCGGCACCGAGGGGTGTACCCTCCCCAGGACCTCGCACCACCAGGAGCCCGGCCACAGAAGGTAGAGGCGGAGACCCAAACCATGTCACCATACACCACGGCCAGCTGAGAAGGAAGGTGTTTGTTTCCTGACGCCGTTCAGGGCAAACCCTGGTGAGCACGGAGCCCTCCCGTGCACGATTGTCCAAAGCTCTTTGTTTGGGGGAAGTGGAGCGAGCTTGTGGCCTAACCCACTGTCACTTCTGGTAGCGATGCAAGGCTGGAACCTACGGGGACGTGTGTAAAGTGACAAGGCACCCAACCCCCTGACCCCACACTCGGGTCTGACTTCTGCTTCTCGGGGCCGTTTCGGGTGATGTTACAAACTGACGGACTCATCTGCAGCTTACAGACAGTCTGCTCGACACGGTGGAGACACAGTGTCCCGTGGCTGCCGTCACGACAAATGAACCCCTTCAGACTCCATTTTTCCTTCTGTGACAGGCGGTGGGTCTGCGGCTATGTGGCTGTGGGCCCTGGAAAGGACCGTGGGGCCACGGACCCGCCAGCGTTATGACCCTTGACAGGTCCTGGGGGTGAGGCAGGGCCGGATCTCACGAGACACACGTGTAGGACTGGCGAGACAGGCACAGCCAACTGGGTTTGTACCAGGACCTCCGAAGCTGCACGGGGCTCGGGACACCCATGGCGGTCAGCACCAAGCGGAGCTGAGCTCAGGGAAGACACAAGCTTCACCAACAGCTCCAAAACACCTGCCTCCTCTCCTGATTTCCTGACAATCGGCAGACAACAAAAGGCTACCTTAACAGGCTACAAATTATCCACATAAAAGCAAACAGGGTCAGACTCCCTCAACACAAGTAGATTTCATACCCAGGTGGAAGCAAGGATATGGAGAAAACAAACCCAAAGGGGAACAGGACGGGGAGCCACGCTAGCGACCAGGCTATGAGGTGAGCAGAGACGGAGGGCTCCGGGAGCACACCCTCCCCTGGGTCACAGCGCAGTCCACACACAGGCCCCCGCCCAGCACTGGGTCCTGCCAGACTTGTGCCTATGGGCCATTTCAGTCTCAACCAAAACGGGAGGCTCCCGCCAGGCTGGGAAGTGCAACGCCCGTGCTGGCCCTGTCTGCACGGACCTGACACCCACTGCCCGTACGCCTAGACTTCATCCCCCAAAACCTCCAAAGAGCCCTCCAAGTAGCCATCAGTGAGCTGCGGGAGCAGGCCGTCCTGCCTGGGTGTTCATCACGCGACCCTCTGTTCCTTGAGAAAGTCTTGCTACAGAGGAAAAGGCAGCACGAGCCAGCAGAATGCAGGGCGTGCTCTGTGCCCCGGCGCCGATGTGAGCTCCTGATCTCTGAGGACCGTGCACCGATGGGCAGTGTGTGGACACCCCAAGGGCCGTGAACCTTGCGCTGTCCTCACTTACCAGGAGAGCAAAGCAGGAAAAAAAAGACGGTGATGAATACACCCCGGTCACAAAACAACCAGTGACCGAACTGGCACTTGAACGCAAGAATTCAACTGAACGGACACACCGTCTGTGCAGTGGAGGGGCTCCCCCAGCTGCCGCCCAGCTCTGTATCAGAGGCACGGCCCTGTCAGCGCATGGCTGGGAAGGTCTGGGATGGGGGTCCGGTCCAGGGAGCAAGGCATCCCAGTTATGAGGCGGACTGTCTGGTCGAGGGTTCCGTCCCGAGGCACGGCGCTTCCCCTGAGGATGGGCACACCCACGTCATTGTCCTCTGGACACAGGAGGTGTCCTGTCCCGGCGAGGGGCACTGTAAATGGGAGGAGGGCGCCCGAGCAAAGGTGGGGTATGTGGCAGAGTGGTGTCGTGGCCAGTGTTTGCCCTGCAAAGTGTCCTCATGCACAGGACCCGGGCTCTCAGGCTCTGGTTGCACATCTGGAAATGGGCTAACCACACAAGCTGTGGCTCGCGGGGATGTCTGTGAGGGCCAGGTCACAGGATCCTAAACCACTGCACACACCAGGTGGCGAACGAACCCTAAGAGCTCTCTGAATGCTGCTGGCTACGGCTGTCAAAAGTGGTTATATCCCGAAATCGAAACTCTACGGCTCTGCTTCAGTAATTTCTCTTCCTAGAAACTTCTGTGTCTCATGGAACAAAGTTCGCAGCGCAGCGAGCAAGACACAAACGAGAGACAACGGCGAGCTCCGGTGGCCGTCGCAGGTACCGTGGAAACCGCACGCCGCGCTCGAGCTCCCAGTGGCTCCTGTACTTCCCCGCACACGCCAGCCGCTCGTCCTTACCCAGCTGTGGTGCTCACCGTGAAGAGACGGGCACTCTCCCCCACACCACAGACAAACACAGCTAGGTTGCACTACGAAACACTTTCGCTTTCTCCGATGCTTCCTTACATCGCTAGGCTGACAGAGGCATGCAAAGAAAGGAAGAGGAATCAGATTTACTGCACACTTGGAAGCTACAATTTCCAAGACGAAACGAGCAAACATATTTTAAAGAGAACAACGAGATGGATATAATGGAGAGAAGATTTAGAAACAACCACGACTGGACGCAGAACTTTGTTCCACCGCACATCTGAATGTAATAGGCTATTCGACATTTACCAGAGACACTCCCAATTATCACTCAGGGACGTAAAACTCCATGACAACATACACAACTTACTGAAACATGGCATCTTGTAGATCAAAGACGTCTAACAGGTGCCTATTCTAAACTTTCCTGTAACTGTTCTCCTTGTTGGAAACCAAGTTACACTTTTACAGTATCACCCGAGGGGATGCCGAAGTTCCCGCAACACCTTGTATAACACCAAACAAACCCACTCTGTTAACGCCCTGCTGGACGTGAATGTGAAATCCTGACCTCGAATTGGATTGACAACCTCTCACGAATCACTGTGCTGGTTACAGGAGGGTGCCCTGGGCAGGTACGTGATAAAAACGGGCTTAGGGGCAGGTGACAGCTTCACGTTGTAGGAGTCCCGAGTTTCAGTGTAGAAGGCAGTACTTGTGCTCAGTAAGCCCGTGAGATTTGGAGTCCTGAACGCGAGTGTCGGCACCGCAAAGCGTGCTGTCTGCATCGAGCTTCCGTTCATCTATGCTCAGTGCCTTATCTCTTTGGAAGAAACACTTCGTTTACAAATTATGATCTAGATCGTACCCGTATCCACCTGTACTATACAGCGATACGCTAACGACAATTTATGACTATTGGGGCAAAACCCCACTCTCTAATGACAAATGAAGATACAGGAGAAACAACACGAGCCAGCCACGAGTGACCACAGACGCGCCAGGGCAAAACAGCAAAATGACAAAACACAAACCACAGAACTTTTGCCCTGTGTCTCCTTCCAGCTAGCACTGCGTCTCTGCTCCCAACCAGAGTTCAAGTCCTCCAGAAATCTGCCCCTACTGTGTCTACACAGACTCTGGAACTCGGGCGAGCGGGCTTTAGCGCAAGGGCTCCTGGACCAGACCACCGTGGTCCTCGGCCTCCACCTTGCCTGGCCCCACCCAGCACGACCAGACCACCGGTCTCCCTTTCCCTGAGCACCTGGCTCACTGAGCTCCTTCCACCTTGTGACCGCTTGCTCTCTGCCAGATCTGTCTCTCTCTCTCCACTGCCACACTGGGAATTGCCCAGAGAGCCACCCTTGGACTCTGGGGCTATCCACAGGTGCCCATCTAGGGACTTTTGTCAATCATCTGTCAAACAGAAATAGATAACTAACACACATCTCACCTTTTACTTCCCATTCGCTGCTGGTCTCCCCTCACTACACTGTGCACACATAGGGGTGCAGGCCTCTCCTCTGACTTTTTATCTATTTATTGTCTTCTTTGTTTTATTTCAAGTGGGGGAGGAGCAGAGAGAGGGAGAGAGAGAGAATCCCAAGCAGGCTCCAGGCGCGGTCAGCGCAGAGCCCCGTGCGGGGCTGCGGGGCTGCGGGGCTGCGGGTCTCGATCTCACCAAACCATAGATCGTGACATGCGCAGAAATCAGCAGTCAGACCCTTGACCGACTGAGCCACCCGGCGCCCCTCATCTGGGTTTTTCAGTCATGCTGCACCCTAGCTCTGGGACGATATCTGCACCAAACTTGTTCCATGACTACAGGTGCTCAAAACTTACACAAATATCTAAAAATATAGGCGGCTGAAGAGACAAAGGACAAAAGTACTTAAACTCCAAAGGTGAATTCTCTGTTGTTTAAGTTCGATGAAGACACGTGTTCATTTAACCTTCATTAGCATTTCAAACCCTTACTCATTTGCATTGTGCTGTGCTTAACACTAGGTCCTATCTTCATCCACATTGCTACTTTATACAAAGAAAGAACAAAAGCTCTCAAAAGTAAATTCTAAGGCAGCAAAAGAAGAATGGGGGAAGGGGAAAAGAGAAAGCAGCCTATCAGTCCCTTAGTTCCAGAAGAGCCTCACAGACAGAGGAAAAGGCAGGTGACATTGGAGCAGGCAGGTGGGTCCCACGAGAGCCCCCAGAGGATGGAGGTCCTTGCCTTGGAAGGCTCATGTCGCAGACGGGCCACACGGCCTTTCCGGTGGCGCCGCAACACCGCGCTGCTGCTGGTGCTGCTGGCATCCGTGGGGCTGTCCGCCAGACGGAACCTGGAAGCTGGGATGCTGCTGACGTGCGTCCGCCTGAAATATGGAGGAAAACAATCAAACAAACACGCGCACACACACACCAAGGTTGTTATCTAGAGAAAAGTGGACTTTGTCAGCCAGGCCAGAACCCATCAATTGGGAACATGATGTCACAGCAAAAGGTCTCCAAGGAAGGCATCCTTGCCCCTGGCTCCAGTGCAAGCCCGCTAGCCGGGCCCTGTGGAGACAGGGTCTCCCGGGCCCAGCAGGTGCAACGCATCCCCGCGGCCCAGACGTCCCCGAGGTGGAGCAGCGCCTGCCCCCGGTCAAGCTGTCATCCTGCGTGTCTGCACCACCTCCTGCCCAACTGACCGGAAAGCACTCCTGTACGTCCCTCTGGCCTTCACCTGCCACCGGCCCACATGTGCCAAGGCCCTTGCTGTGATGCCAGGTGACCCCAGGTTTTCCTCCACCAGCCACTATCGGGCGCCCCAGGGGCATCCGCGGCAGGATCCTCGGGAACCACACCTCGCAGCTCCCGTACACAGGAGGTGGCAATGCGCCCGGTGTTTCCAAGGCAAAAGCGTCTCTGGCCTCTGTGCAGTTAGACTAACAGACAAATGTCCCCCTTGGCCACAGAAGTCTCCAGAAAAGTTCCATGGAGCCCCGAGACCCTAGGGTGGAGTCACTTAATTGGGCTGTCAGCTGCTCCCCTCAGCAAAGGATCTGGGCACGAAGCGGTCAGCAGCTGCGAAGGAGCACCCGCCAGCCCACGTGCCCGGCCTCAGCCAAGGGCTCACCCTCCACACTTGAACCCTGCACGGGAGTCCAGGGGCTCCTCGCTCTCTGGAAAAGAAGAGAGGCTGCCTTCCATTTCACAAATCCTTATGGTCTCGGGAGACAGAACACGCCCATCTGATTCACATCAGCTAAAGAGGGGGCCCCTGGCGTCACCCCTTGTGGCCTGGAGACAGAGCCACCACGACAGGGCGTCTCCTCTGTGGTGCTTCAAGCTCTTCTCTGAGGCCTTTCAAGAAACGTCATTGGCACGTGCTGCCTCAGGGTACTGCTTGTTTCTAAGACAGCCAAGTCGGAACTGGCCGCTGGCCACAACCATCTTCCCCTCCTCTGGTCCCCCCATTCCCAGAACAACTGCTCACCTGAGCTCAGGTGGTCTAGCTTCACCGCTGTGGGGCCACGACACATCGCCAATCGGGGAGAGCCACACACGCCGCCCCGCATGGGACCTGGCATGGTTCGTGGCTCCACCGAGGTTCGCGTGTGTCCCCTGACTCTGACACCCTATCTCAGGCTCCCTGGCTCCCGACCCCACCACCCTGCGTCCAGTCCTATCCCAGAGCTCTCTCCCATCTGCCCCGCCTGCGTGTGCAAGTTGGTCCGTCACCTTTCTTTTCCTCTGTAACCCAGACCATGTCATCTTGCTAGAGGAGGACACAAACGGAAGACGTGGCTGTGAGGTCGTGCCAGGAGGGCTCAGCTGTCCAGCCTGCCTGCCGCCTTCTCAGTCTCGTCCCCCCGGCCCCCGGCCGCTCACGGCGACACAGCTCCCACCAGCCTCGCTTCTGCCACCACACGAGAGATCACTTTGTGAGACGGCTTCAAACAGACCCTGTTCCTCAGCCGGTCTCCTGCCCGGTGTCTTCTGACCACAAGGCCACCTGTGACCACGGACAATGCCTCTGCAACCACGGGAGCACTGGGATCCTCTCTATCCTTCTCCTTGGCCAGCTCACCTCAGGCGGGTGACGGGCGTGGACGTCCCTCTTATGGCAACTGCCCCAGGGTGCCACCCTCCAGGGGCCTGCACAGCCCCTTCCCTTGAGAACTCCAACATGCACTCGAGTGGCCTGCACCGCATCCACTGTTTGCTCCCTTGGCCTCCTCACACATACCCGTCATCAAGCCCTGGAATGGTGACACTCAGCACACTGGTGTCTTGCTGGCGAGGATCTCCGTCAGCCAACCAAGAGGCTGCTCTGTGCCCGGATCTTCCTGTGTGCTTCTCTCTCCGGACACACATTCGCTGTGCCACCAGTAGTTCCGTGGACAGGGAGGGCCGCTTGGGACTCTACCTGCCCTGACTTCTCTCTCCTACAAGCAGGCTCAACACAGACAGCCACAGCACACCCTCGACTCTCCTGAGAGCCCCCGTCGGAAGCCGCACAGTCCCCAGTGAGGCCTGAGTGGGCCTGCCTTTGGAGCAAGAGCCTGCTTCCTGCACCTAAGGGGGCCCAGTCAGCTCCTCGAGGCACTGTCACACCAGAATGACTCTCACATGGTACATATTTCCTACAAAGAAGCAAGCAAACCTTTGAATAACTTCCTGACATTTACTGTCTGCAGGACGCAGCTCACAAGCCGGCTGACCCACTCCCTCACAGGCGACTCACCAACGTCCCAACAGAGTTGCGGCGATTACCTGTCATTCTCCAGTCTTTTCAAAAATATAAGAAACTGCGAGCACTGCGCTAACCCCACCGACGTCAAGGTGACCTTCACAACCACGGCCACGTGTGCACTCCCATGGTGACCCCACTGGCATTGCGGAAGGGACCATAGCTTCCAGGGATGCTGGGCCGAACCTGGCAGGCTGGACCCCTCCTAGCCCCACACCATCACTGCCACACTCGGGGGAGGGAGGCCGCAAATAAACCCACCCAAACACGAACAGAACTTTTCCTAACTTCTACTCCTCCTCCCATGGCTGTGAGCTCTGTCATGCCTCCCGGTCTCCTGAGATTCCAAACCTAACCTCTGGAATGAGGTTTTACTTCTCCCTCTTGCCACCTACTAAGCTACCGGCTCCCTGAGCTACATCCAGTCCCTCTGCCCATTCGGCCAAAGGATTCCTCTGGAAGATACACAGCAGGTGCTAACGTATGTGTTTGTGAGGTGGTTCATGTTAGGCACGGTGAAGGGCAGTGTCCCCCCCCCAGCCCCGCCCCATCATCAGTTAGCTGGTACCTGGAAAATGGATCGCGTCAGACTACAACACACTCAGGGTTATTGTGTGTAACTCTGATCCGGTGCGGGTCATACCATAGCACACCCACGGTTCTACTTTGGAACCATGAGCTGGTTCAGGTCATACTGGTGACAGAGGGAAGCCGCCCCCAGCCGCGTCTCAAACAGATCTGTGAAGCGGGAAATGTCATACCTGTGGTGAAGCGAAGAGCCTCTCGATCTTGCCCGCTTTAATATGGCCCTCAGTGCTTCCATTTTCTGTAGAAGGTGATCCTGCAAAGCAGCAAATGACAACGACACTCACTGCAAGCAAGGTTAACTAGTCTTTGCATCAAGAGTCCGTTCAACTCAGAGCACAAACTGGTAGTGGCCAGAGGAGAGGAGAGTAGGGGCGGTTGGCAAAAGAGATGATGGTGAGTAGGAGGCATCAGCATCCAGGTATCAAATAAGGCCGTCTCGGGGATGAAAAGCACAGTACAGGGAATACGGTCCGTGATACCCTAAGGACTCTGTATGGTGACACACGGTGACCACAGTGATGGTGACGAGCACAGAGTCACGTGTGCAATTGTTGAAACGGTATGCTGTCTACTTGAAACTGATACCACACTGTAGGTTCATTAGAATTCAAGAAAAAATGGAAAACACTACTTGCATCAAGTGTGCTGAAATGCTGACCATCATAACCACGCTGGGTAAATTCAGCAGTTACAAACCCCAAGACCATTCTCTCCAAGAGTCCTCCAGTAAACACCCGGATCACCAAGTGAACGTCCTAAACCCTACTGAACAGTTAGGTCTCAGGCATAGCAAGGTTACAGAGGAGAAACACCGAGCCACTAGGACTTCTTCCTAATTATGTAGAGAGGAGCAGGACTTTCTGGGCGGTGGGGGAATAGCCCTTCTGTGTAATAGGCACGTGCTCCGTCGTGGACCCTCTGCAGCCCAGCCTCACGTCTGCACACGCAGCACCAGGGAGTAAAACCGACGAGGAGCTTTGGTCACACAACTACCCCCTAGGCAGTGCCGTCCCAGGCCGCAGACACCACCGCACGTGGCTAACTGAGCGCCCAAAATGGGGCTGGTCCCGACCACAGGGGATGGAACTGTGAGACGCCCCGTGGGTTGCAAGGACTGAATGTGGAAAAACATTGTAGAGTAGCTCCTTCATGTCTACACTATTTACATGATACAATAACATGTTGCCTGCATCGGGCTGCGTGAAAACTAACATCACCCGTGTGTTTGACCATTTCAAATGCAGCCTCGAGAACCCTTGGGATGACACCCATGTCACCTGTTACCTTCCTGCTGGGCAACGCTGCACTCCACGAAAGGTTTACGCGAACATTTTAGCTTTCGAGCGAACCCCCGAAGGGACTCAGAAATCTGAACCCCGTAGGCTGCTCGGCTCCAACTCCGCCACATGCGTGCCATTCAGACTTGCGAGCGTGGGGCCGCTCGAAAGCACAGTGGTGGCTCGCCTTGGAGGAAGTGTGAGCCCCAGAGGTCACCTGCTCCTTTCCAGTCTCAACCGATCACTGAATGAGTGAGAGACGGAAATACCTTCTCACGTTGCATTTCTTGTAACTGTTTTTTCAGATTGCCAACTTCTCCTAACAGAGACTTCTGAGAAAGATACCGACAGTCCTTTAGTGTTGATTCTTTCAAACGTTCCACATGCTAGACCATGCCTACGTTTCTCTTTACAATAACGCAGCACCACAGACAAGGCATGGAGCCGATGGCCATACCAACGAACCGCGTCACATGACCACAGAGTGAAATGCTGTCTGTGAAACTGCAGTAACAGCCTTTACTCATCCTTTGTCCATGTACAATTTCTTCACGGATCACTGTCTGACTGTAAGTATGACAAGTTCCTACGTTTACTTGCAGCAGGTACACTGGTTTGTACTAGCTTTTAGGGTCTGTGATGCCTCAGTCACTTGGGAAACCTGACCTAAGTTTCGTACATATACTTCCAATCTCACATACAACCTTCTACCGAAAGGCTGGCCCCAGTGATCAAGGTAGAACCTCACGTGGGGTATAATAACGCACCTCATAATGGGTTTTACCCAAAACAAGTGTGTCGTGAAATTAGCATTGCTCACTGGTGTCTCCAAGTGACAATCTTAGGGAAGATTCTGGGCTCATCTACAGGGACACAGGTGTAATCAGAACCGGTAGTATCAGGTCCGCATCCAACTGTCCCCACCAGAGCTTCTCTCACAGAGATCCTATGATACTGCTTCCCTCCCGTTACACCTCAAGTGTGTCCGTTATGATGGTGTAAGAGTCCAGGCTTAGACTCTTTCCAACCCAGATGAAAAGAGGGAAGGCAGGAGATGGAACAGGAGATACTCTGTTTTCAGCTGGTTAAATGCTTGACAGAACTGCGCACTCCTACCGGTCCGTCTGGACAAAAGAGGTAGAAATTAGCTCCCCAGACAAGAACCAGGCTGAAGGTTCCAGCACAGGGGTGGCAAACGAGGGCCTGCCGACCACATCCAGCCACCGCCGGGTCCTATCAACAAAGGGGTATCGGCACACGGCCCCTCCCCTTAGTTATATACTGCCTATGGCTGTTTCTGTGCCCATCTTTGATTAGCATGAAGCTAGCTTACTCCTTACGTCTCAGTTAGTCTCAGTTACGTCTCAGTTAGTAAAGGCCCAGACCATACTCCTCTTCTAGACAGTGAGACGCACCTTCCCGCACGCATACGTCGGGCGGGGACACGACACTGGGAACTTAACGTAGGCCTGCAGTTTTTCCGCGTGAAAGAATCATTTCTACTTTCTACAGTGGCTGTTAGCCTCTGCTCCACGCTGCTCCTCAGGATCACAACGTGAGCGTCTCCTCTGTGAGGACGGGGGCACTCAGCCGCTGTCTCTCATAGCCTACCTTATCTTCTGCAGCAGCCATTCTTTCCTTTAGATGACGCTGAAGACGCTCGTCAGATTCGGAAAGGAGCTTGTCAATAGTGCTGGACAGATGTTGATTAGTCTCTTCCTTCAGTTTTTCTCTCTGCCTTACCTGAAAGAGAAGACGCAGGCTTCAAGCCAAAGTGCGAACACCGGCTCAGGCGTGCGAATGACCAGCGGTGTGACCCACACGCACGCCATCCTCGGCTGCCCCTTCCCACGGCACTCTTTGGCGTGCTTGTGCGTCACTGCCAGCACCGACCTAGCGGGGCACACAAACGCAGGAACCTGCTTCCCAGGGGTCATCACTTAGCAGGTCCCTTTGTTTCTGGGAAACAAAACACGCATGGGCCCTCACGAATGTCCTCATTGTTAGCTCTCAGATGGGCTCAGGAGGCAGATGTACATGCAGGAAAGAGCATATTCTCAAGGGGATCAGCTGATCTACACACGGGAGGAGGCATATTCCGGGGCGGAAACCCAAGGTCAGATCTGGCCTCAGGGGGAAAGAAATGAATCCATTGACAAAACCCAAAGATAAAAAAAAAATCCCCTTTGGGAAAGATTCAGTGGTGAGAAAGACTTTGACCTGTTTTTCGTGAAATTCACACATCTCCTGAACGTTTTGTAATGGAAACTTGTATTTACCTCAAGTAATTTCCGAACGGAACCGCCAAGTTCACGGGTCTGTGTTTTATAGAACTCTCATCAATCGTATGGTTTAAAAACTTGTTCCTACCGCATATCCTGAATTAACCCAAAACAGAAGCGGCGAGGACAGGCCGGCAGGATTCAGGGGCTCCTGCCGGGCGGAGGGCCGTGGGGTACGGAGTACACATGTGCCCTGCAGTCGGGGGGCCCAGGGAGGAGGAAGAGCCCACAGGACACACCCGCAGGCTAGGCAATGGACAGTCCCTCCAGGCTCGGGCTTCCTCACCTCCAAGCCACACCTGCTGGCACCTCTTTCCTTGGGAGCAGGCAACAGAAAGCACGACCACCACACCTCACACGCAGCAACGGCCGTCACTCGGAAAAGACCCTGGCCACCCCACAAGAAGGGATCAGCACCCAAGTATTTTTCAAGCAAAGCAGCTTAAAAGTGTCCTTGGAATTGTCTCAGTTATAATAGAATCCTTATCTCAACACCTGTCCCTCCAAACTACCATACAGTCCTAAAGGCAATGAAGTGCTTCTCTAAGTAGGTGAGGTGGAATTCCCGGCCCAAGAGGCTAGCGTCTGGTTGTGCTCGCTTGTGTGCATGTGTCATGGCGGGCTGGGGTCGGCCAACGCGAGCCGTCACGCTGGCATCAGAAGCTTCACTCCGCGGAAACTCATGTTTTATTCTCTGACCCTGAGGGCCAAGCACACGAGTGTCTGGTGTAAGTTAAGGGTGAGTGTTTTGAGTTTTCTGGTGAAAACAAAACCCGATGGCCTTGGATGGACGTCCCAAGTTGGGGAGGCGGCTGCCTGCTCTGTCTCCTGGGTGTTTCATGTTGACGTCCGACCAGCTCCCACAGGGAAAAATCTCAGGGGATTCAAGGGACACGGGCCTCCCTTTCGTCAAGGCTCGATGACGCTATTCCTCTTCTTAGGAACATCTACCCCGACCTGTGCCTTTACATCTCAAGTAGAAATTCAGGATGTGGGGACCAAGGTCAGGCCCGTGACCTGATTTCAGGACCTCGGTGTCATGTCCTAAGGAAGGAGACCCCTCCTCTAGGCTGCCCTACCCCAGGCCAGTACCTCCGCTTTGGCCAAGGGACACCCACGAGGTCCCGCGTCAACCGTGAGTAGCTGCTAACGAGCTGGTGGGCACAGTGGGCTGTGCGGGTGCCTCCACCCCTAGGCGGCACTGCCTACGGGGCCCCAGCGTCCAGAGAACATTGTCCACAGGCTAGCAGTGTTCACTAGCATCCAACTCGCACAAGAGTGCACTGTACCCCTGATGGGATCGAGAAGGGGCCTGGCGTCCACGTGGGGAGAAGTGGGAAACAAGGGACCACTCCCTACCCCCACACCCCCAGCCTGCGCCTCATCCTCAACCACCGCCAGGTGCGCGGCTGCTCCGCCCGGACACGTACCCGCTGCAGTTCTTGGTTCTTTTCCTCCAGCTGGGCCTCCATCTGGCGCAGCCTTTCCTCGATGTTGCCACCCCTCTGCTCGGCCTGCGGGCGACAGCAGGGTCAGAAGAGCTGGCTGCCCCACCACACACGCTGTGCCTACGCACGACATGCTGTGAGCGGCCTTCTGCCTGCTCACAGTCCCTACAGGCCTCATGCGTGCCAGTGGGAAGCAGTGGGCTTCCATGCTGGTGACCGGGGGTAGGCAATGGTCTCGTCCCCACCCCGGGTCCCGGATCCTTGGACGGTGCCTCGTCCCCCGGGAGACACCCCTGGCCACTCAGCACGGACAGGAGGAAGCAGCAAGCGGAAAGAGCAAACAGGCGTGCTGCCTTCCTAAGCTGGGAAGTTACTTCCAACAATTTAGCTTCCTCAGCAGCACACTGTCCAAAGACAAAGGGTCGGGCTACACGGCTGACCAGGGACAGGAGAGAGGACAGGTGAGAAAAGAAATGGAGACTTGACATGCAGATCACAAAGGAGGAGAGGCTCTGTTGGAGCCTGGGCCTGTGGGCGCCCAATGCCGCCTGCCCGACTTGATGGCAGCCTTGAGGGTCATTATCCCGTGACGAAACCACCCCCCTTCCCACTGGGACCCTCACTGCACTGGAACCGGTGACACAGAAGCACCGACAGGCTCCCTGCTACAGGTTCCCTCAGCCCAGGTTCCGGAAGGATGGACTGGCTGCCCAGTCATGGGCTCCCTCGTCCTGTGTGCATCACTCGATCCCAGCACCGCCCACATCATGTCTGGAAACTACCTCTTCAACTGCTGCCTTCCTCTGTGGGTGGTGAGGGCTGTGAGAACTGGGAGGGCAGGGACTGTGTCTGGCACGTTCCTCGACTCTATTTGTGGAACCTCCGAGTGAATTCCTTAAAGATTTATTTCTTACAGGGGTGTCTGGGTGGCTCAGTCAGTCGGGTTCTGACTCTTGGCTTCAGCTCAGGTCATGAACTCAAGGTTTGGGGCTTCGAGCCTTGTGTCAGGCTCTGTGCTGATAGCATGGAGCCTACTTGGCATTCTATCTCCTTCTTTCTGCCCCTCTCCTGCTCATGTATGTGCCCAGGCTCGCTCTCTCTCTCTCTCTCTCTCTCTGTCTCAAAATAAATGAACATTTAAGAATTTTTTAAATAAAAAAACGATTGTGTTTGAAAGAGGATAGGATTTTCTCATTTCTCGGAAATATTCTATGCTTTTTTTGTTTTTGTTTTTTTTTTTTTCCTTCGGTAAGCTCTACACCCAACGGGGAGCTCAGACTCATGACCCTGAGATCAAGAGTCCCAAGCTCCACTGACTGAGCCGGCCAGGCACCCCTGTCCTTCTCTTGCCCAAGGCTACTATCTTGAGCTTTGAGTCGCTGACTTAACTCTGAAAAGCAGTGAGTCTTAGATGCAGCCAACGGCAAACTGCACACGTCGGACAAAACCGGAGGGAACAAAACTGGGGATGATGCCTGCCGTTTGAAAAGCATTCCAATGTCAGACAAAGAAGCACCGAAAACAGATCTCAGCTGGTTCGCGGACTTTGGCACGCCGACGTTACCGGTGAGAAATGAGATACAAGAACGGACCGCCATGAAGTTGACATTCCCACCATGGGACCCAGAAGGAAACGGGGGCCCCACCTTGCAGAGGGTGGCCACCCTCTGGGCCGGCTCGGCTTCCACCTCGGGCAGCGACTTGGCCTTCCTCGGGGTCTGCTGCAGCTTCCGCTCCGCCACCTCCAGGCGCTCTTGCAACTGGTGGTTTTGATCCGCAGTCTAGGAAATGAAGGCAAAGCATCAAAGTGTAGCAAGTCTTCTCTCCGTTTCCATTTTTAATAAAGTGAAACAAAATCTAAATGCAGAGATCTACTGTTAGTTCTGACTGAAGCCAACAGTTTGGTAGGTGCTTCAGAGTAAACCTTTCCTTTCTGCGAGGAGTCACCCACTGCCTTGGTCCTCCGTTCGCTACGCAAAACATGTCTTGCCAAACTCTTTGCTCTTCTTCACTATCTTCAAAGAAGTCTTTCCAAAGACAAAGTTCCCACACATTAAAGAAAACCCATCTTCTGGAGGAGCTTGCTCGCTCTTCCTGACCAGTTAAGGAGAGAAGGGTTCGGTCCTAACCCTTCGTAAACATATTTATACTGGGGTCCGAGGGCTCGCTACATAGGACATTCTGAGGTGGGCACATCAGCCAGCACAGAGCTTCTGAGAGCATGCCTGATGCCAGTTGAGTTCTTTTTGGAAGTGTACCATTATTCAACAAAAACACTCTCCCTCTTGACCAAAAACGTGGAAAACTTCAACGTGGAAAACTTAGACACGAGATTTTTTGTTAAAGGACTTTTAGGGAAGCCGAGGTGGCTCAGTCAGTTAAGCGTCCACCTTCGGCTCAGGTCATGATCTCATAGCTCATGGGGTCAACCCTGCCTCGTGCTCTCTGCTGACAGCTCAGAGCCTGGAGCCTGCTTTGGATTCTGTGTCTCCCTCTCTCCCTCTCTTGCCCTCCACTGCTCATGCTCGCGCTCTCTCTCTCTCTCTCTCTCTCTCACTCTGGCTCCCTTTCTCAAAAATAAATAAGCATTAAAAATATATAAAGTCATTTTAAAAATCATGTATAAGGTGAGGTTTTTGCAAGGTTAACGTGTGTTCCCACAGACTCCTTCCATCTTCTGTGTGCATATAGCTCTGTGTGTATATACAGACCACGTATCATGCTTTCAAACCCTCCAAAATAAATCACATGCTGTACACATAGTATTTCGTCATCTGCCCTTTACACTCATGATTTGGAACATGTTACGTGCTCTCAAACAGCATTCCTCCATGTCATTTTAATGGCTTCCTAGTATTTCACTTTGATTATCATTTTGGGTCGACTGACGCATTTGACAAACACACCAGACAAAGCTCACTCTGTTTCCAAGAAGCTGGATGTGGTTTTCCTGTTCAATGCCGGATGACCTGAGACAACCAAGGAAGAGACGTGCTGCTTCCCAAAACACAGGGTCTCACATCCTCACGCCAGACTGTGCTTCTGCACCTGCCATTCCCCCCGATCTCAGGTACTACCCAAAATGGCCAGCTGCCTACACATTCCCGGCCACTCCCTGCTCCTTTGGAAACAGTGCTGACAGGCAACAGAGTAACGTGCATGTAAGACAAGACAAAGAAGGAATCAAGGAGGGGAGCCCCATAACATGCTTCCATAAAATTCGAAAGAATTAAACCCTGGACGTTGAAGTAACCCCGCTGGTCAACACAAGTTTCTAAGATCCTAAAACCTTGACATTGACACTTGGTCCTTAACTTGACTTGTAATTAATAAAAGTGGAATGAAGTCCAACGAAACCAACGACCTGTCGATGCAGAGAGTCCTTCTTTGCCATCTCGTTTTCAAGTTTCTCCTTGAGGTCGTGCAGAGAGGTGGCTTTGTGCTGTGCCCTGAGGCAGCGCTTCTCAAGGGTAGTGATCCTGTCTTGCATGTCTTCCTTCTGGGCCATGGCCTACAGCACGTATTTCAGAGGGAAAACAGGGAACGAATTAGCGTACGACACATTAACACACTCCAGACACAAAACCCGGGCGAAATCCTCATTTTCCAAACAAACAGAAAAGTAGCATCCTCGGGGCACCTGGGTGGCTCAGCCGGTGTCGCTCTGCGAGTTGGCGCCCCGCGTCAGGCTCTGTGCCGACAGTGCGGAGGCTGCTCGGGATTCTGACCAGTTACCCAGGCTTATTCTTTCCCATGTGTTCAAAGACAAACGGATAAGAAAGTCTCCCGGAAGTCACAACCTCGGTTGCCTCCGGACACCGTTGAGCTTTCCACAGAACAGCGACTTGCCTCTGGAGGCACACACCATGAGACAACCATCCTTTTTCCCGGGGAAAAGGCGGATGAAATCTCATCCAATTACCACAAAGTTGAAGCAGCAGTGGTAACAAATGGAAGCCAAACTCCACCTTTCATATAACTGGAAGTCATCTTCTATAGCCTAACCCTGTAACAACATTGTATCCCATGGTATCTGACACTGCAAATGGAACCAGAACGTCCTGCCCTGCGTTTCTTGTCCAACACCCGAAAGATTCCTCTTCCAGCCCTCCGTGTTTCCTAAGCAATTTATGTCAGCAGTCTCAAGAGTGAAAGTGATGAGTCCTAAGAAAGGATTTTCTAAATTCTCTGCACATTGAGACCCCTGCTGAGGGGTCTCTCCCCACCTCTGCCAAACAACAACTTCACTGAACAGGTTCTATAATTTCTGCAAATACTTTTGTTTTAAATTCCGACCCGATCTCACCCACACTAAGGTACTAAACAGACTGCTCGTGCACTTACACCCTCGAGGGTCTGACAGGGTCTTCCCGAGGTGGCACTGCTGGGCTGGGGGTGGGGTGTGCGGGGACTGTCCGCAAAGGGCAGCTCACAGTGACAGGAGGAGGCACAGAGAAACCATCCTACCCTTACTAGTCCTCTGTGACAATGATCAGATTCCCATCGACGACCACACGTGCAGAAGCGGCCGCACTCCTCCATGACCTTACACCAGGACCAGCGGGCTACCCCTCGCTCACTCTGACCGTCACGACCAGGAGCACGGAACCCCTGGGAGGAGGGCAGGGCGGCAGAGGCGGCCGTGACGGCCCCTGGCAGAGCCGCCCCCGCAAGGTCGTGCCCCCGGAAACGCCCTGGCAGCACCACGCTGGTTCCTACGTGCCGAGTGTGTTCCCAAAATGGACCGAGAGCACGGCATGGGCCAAGCTCAGGTGGCCCACACGCCACACCCGAGGCCACTCCGCCGCCTGCCCGCCAGGCCTCGGCAGGGGAGAGCCCAGGGAGGACAGATTCCACCACGCAGATGGGGAGGCAGCCCGCCCAGGCCCCGGAGTCACGTCCCGTTCTGCTGCTACTTCTACCAAACTCCAAACGTTCAAAACCCGTGGGAGACGAAGGACACACTGGGCAAGGCCGAACCAAACACCCCACGTTTGGCTCGACGACGGCGTGGCCATTTCAACTGACACTCACTTCACGGACATCTCTTTGTAATATGGTGTTCATTGCTTCAGAAAGGATGAGGTCTTTCCTGGAGATGTCTAGGTCCTCTTCCAGCTTGGCCACGAGAGTGCACAGGGTAGCCAGGAGCTCTTTCATCTGGCTCTGCACCTTTGAAACTCAGAAAGGGAAGCAACATGTGAGGGCCCCCACTGCTAGTCTTCATACGTTGTTTTAAAAACAATGGATAAAAAGGAAACCCCCTCCAATCAAATCCTGGCGTGATGTCTGGAGCTGAACTCTGCGAGTGGCCCCTAATTCTTCTTCTACGAAACTACACCCCTCCAGTGCCACACGTAACTGCTCTCTCACCTGGAAACAAAGGGATTGAGTTGGTACACAGAGGTGTTTCATTAGTCCTTACTATACAGTTACCCTAAGATCCCCTTCGCCTCAAATGACATGACAGAATGCTGGTAAGGTTTTTCACGGATGCTCCTGTTCACAGACTTGCTTGTTAACCGCTTTCAATTTTACATTGGAGACAAATCTTCCCCCAAATAAATTACATTATGCAATTTGTACTAGCCAATCGATACACACAACATTTCCACCAACTACTGCTTTTTAACCATACAGACCTGTCTTCTTACAAGAATTCAAGAAGATGAAAAGGAAACCCCAGTCACACAAACACACAAAGTGTGCCTAGAACACACAGCATGTGCACAAATTGAGAACCGCCGTGGCTAGGCACACCGTTTCAGCCTCGGTTTTGTCCTTCTCCAATATGCAGTTGAGGACCTTGAGCACCTCCGCCTCACTGGACACGCCGGCCGGAGTCTTCGCCTGTCGCCGTATGACTGTTTTTTGAAGAGCTCTCTCGTGCCTGGAGACGAGGAACTCCAAATGTTCCAGCAGCAGCTGGCGGGAGAGGCAAAAGGAAAACCGTGTTTCAAGAACACCTTCAATTCCGGGCCTCAAGTTCACCAAATGCAAAACCAAGTCTGAATCCCTTCAATTCAGTTCCCAGGTAGGGAGCCGTCCCCGCCAATGTGTTAAAAGAGCCTTACTCCTCCTCACGGATCAAACAAGGTTTGAGAACAATAGGTCCCAGCCAACTCCACGGGGACATTGCGGACAAGGGGAGTGAATGGTGTCCCGTGTTTGAAGACACTGGCAGTGCGCCTACTGACCCTGGTGTTGTTTCTCTCCGCCTTCAGGTTGGCGATCTCCTCCTCTCTCTGCACGAGCTGCTCCCTGCAGGTGTGGAGCTCTGCAGCGAGAGCTGCACACTCCTGGGGTCGGAGAGGGGACAAAAGTGGAGAGACACAGGGGGTCTTTACCAGAGCACACCAGGCCTCCGTGGCCCTCCAGAGGCCCAGCACCCACCGCCCTCAAGTAGCATCACACACACCAGTCCCCTCCTCACCACCCACAGGAGTCCCGGGGATTTTCGGAGGGACCGACACTCAAGGGGACGGACATTTTCAGGTGCCTGGCAGGTCTAGGACTCAGGAACTCTGCTGACTCGGGAGCAAGCGGCCGAGAAGCCTCCTGCCCATCCGCAGCCTCTGGCCTCGTCTGCCAAGCAGGCTTGTGGAGCGGCAGTGGGGAAAGGCTGACGGTACTCAAAAGCTGCTGTCTTAGCCTGAACCCCTGGCTCAATCAGACTCAACCACACCCAATGGACTTTTCAAAAATGATGGTAGGACTCTTGACGAAAGGGCGAGTTTACGACTTCTTTCCTTAGTCAAGCAGGAAATATTATGGAGGAAGGGTTTCTGAGGAGAGTGATGCCAGGGCCCACCACCCCGCGTGGGGCTTCTCTCACGCCAATACTGAGCGCCCGCCCAGGACATGGCGTACAGGTGGGCTCCAAGGAGGTGGACGCACACTCTCCAGTCAGTCGAGCGCAGAGCCCGGTGCAGGGCTCAATCCCTGAACCATGACATCATGACCTGAGCTGAAACCAAGAGTCAGACGCTTAATGCCCTGAGACACCCAGGCGCCCCAGAGCTTTTGTCTCTGTAGGACAAACGAGGGGACAAACGTTCACTTAACAACTGACATTCCAAATAAGGAGAGTTGTTGATTTCAGCAATTCTGGAAAATCCAAGTACAAACTGGTGACATACTTCAATTTCTTTCATAAAGTAGCCCTTTCCAAATCAACGGGAATGTTACCACAGAACTGACCACGTTCCTTGCAATCTGACTTGACAAGGTGAACCCACAGAAGCCTATCTGATCCTTGATGTAGGACTGTGCAGGCCCGTTTCTATGTGGGGATTTTTGTTCCAATAAATGCATTGGAAACTCTTCTGGAGATGTGTGACATTTGGAAAGACTGGCAGATGAGCTGAGCAGCTACGAAGTATCAAACCTAGTAAGTAAAAGGGAGGCCACGAGTGCATGAAATATACGCAGATACTAGGCTATTAGAGCATTTCCTCCCCGAAAACATACACAAACCTACTCTGACAAGATAAAACGTATCATTTTGCACACAGAAACTGACCGTACCTACATGGTGCCATTTGCAGTCAAGAGAAAGGCAAACAAATGTGGAGACGCAGGATTAAGTCCTAACCGCATAACACGAGCTGTAGCAGACGCTGTCCTCTGGGGGAAGTGTGCACCACCTCCTGTTGCTCTTGAGGTCCCCTCAGGTGTTGCACGAATCCACGAATCTGCTACTCAGCTCTTGGTAAGCACTTCCTTTCTCCAGTACATCAAGCACCACAGGAGAAGTGATTTCTCAGGGTTCCTGCGTCATTTTCACCGCGTTAAGGGCAATACCATGAACCTTAATTACAGCCTGGGACCCGTTCGAAGTGTGCCCAGGGATGCCGGACGTGCTCCCGCGATGCAGAGAAGACTCATGGTGTGACAAGAAAAGGCTGAATGGCCTGACATGTACTGAGGTCCACAGCTGCAGCTGCCAGCCGGCCAGCGTGAGGACCACGGAGGCACAAAGAAAGGGAAAGTCTCGAAGCTCTCTCCCTGCGGCGACCCCAGCACATGCAAAAACCTGGTGCTACTGGTGAGACATCTTTGTGTCTGGTGCGGAAGATGTGGCATCTCTGTGGATGTAGGACTGCTGTGAGACGGGCACACCTGCCGACGCAACTCAAACTGCAAGACAAGTGAAGACCTGACATCACGACGTAAGGCAGAAGGAAGGGAAGGATCGAAAACTGGCACATTTCAATGCAGGCACAGGATAGCTTGGTGATTTTAGAAAGGGGTTTGGCTTTGAAAATGGTCCAGACGCTAGGAGAAGCAGCTTCCACCACGAAGAAGAAGGACACAGTTTCCCAGACGCCCCAGAGAAGATTGCAGAGAAGCAGGAACTACCATCCACCGCATGTCAACCACTCCAACGCAAAAAGTGAAAACCCAAGAAAATCAGTTGAGGAGACCATGGCTGCCTGCACGGGTTTTTCATGCAGCAGGAGGTGCCCTGTCGGGGGGAAAATGCCACAAACGACATTTATTCACGAGAAAGACAAGTGAGCACCAAGATGTTGGGTAGGAAGGGGTGAAGCAGCTACCGAATGAGCGGCTACAGGTGGGGGTGTGAGCAGGGCGGCTGGCCCTGTGTAGGAAGCTCACCCCAGGGTCCTGAAGGCAACAAGTGCCAGTGGCCAGTGGTCTGGCTGCACAACCAGAGCCCTTGCCCTGGGGCAGTTCCATCCCGGCTCTGTCCCTCAACTCAGGAAGTACACTGAAAGCAAGGGACTGTCCTCCAAAGTTCTTCTGACATTGGACAATGTCCTGGCCACCCAGAACCCCACGGGTCACCACCAAACGTGTCTTGGCGGCTCACTCGCTCCGGAGCGCAGCGGGTCTAAGTGAGCCTGCGGACCAGGGGCCACGAGGACCTGTGAGGTTCATGACACAGGCACGTTACAAGAAGGACAGTCAATGCTACCAAAGAGAACCGCCACAGAGGGAACATTATGAAAGTCAGGAAGATGCCAAGGGACGTTACAAAAAACTCTGGGGAAACCGTCAAGCCCAACACAATCAAGAAATCCCTGCTAGAGATGACTGTCCATACGACGTGCGTGATTTCCAGGACCTATGACACAGCCAATCAGGAAACTCATGAATGACACTGTGCATATGGCAAAAAGAAAAAAAAAGAAAAAGAAAAAGAAAAAGAAAAAGAAAAAGAAAAAGAGTTGGGGGATGCAGGGATTCAAAATGCGTATCCTACAGAAGGTCACGAGCACAGAGAAAAGCCCAGAGGAGGTCACAGAAGAAGACAGCACAGAGAGGAGATCTGGTGAAGCAGACGGAGGGCGAGGAAGGCGGGACGGAAGTGTCATCGCTGGAAAGCACGCTGCCACCAGGAGTGATCCGGCAGAGTCTCGGCTCCTTTCCCACATGGACCCTTCCATGACAAGGGCGCTGGGACTAAAGCCAGCCAGCCGTCTATGGAAACACTGGCCAGGAACAGAAAGGCCCTTCTGGAAAGCTGCACAGACAGTGCCCGCCTCCACCCCCATACCGCCAGGCCCCAAGGCCCAAGACAGCCCCATCTAGCGGGTCCCCCCCACCCCATGCATGTCTGCATATCAGCACATTTGTGAGGACCCACCCCCACTTTCCAGACAGCAAATCCTCACCAAGGTGCTCAGTGAACCACTTCGCCTGCCATGCACACGTCTGTGCGTGAAAATCGAGGGAGCATGCAGCCAGGCCACCCGGGACGCATGTGTGTCACCACCACCTAAGCGTTCATCAGGAGGAACGTCGTGTGCGAGACTTGTGTGCACTTGGACAGCCTATCCTCACACGGGCATAAGGGCAGTAAGATCTGACATAAAGACAGGCAAGCTCCACGCCACAGGACCCACGGCCCAGCAGGGAGAGGGAAGAGCAGGAGAGAGGCAAAGCCATCTCCCTGGCTTCTGACCACCGGACCAGGGAGCAAGCTGCTCTGTTCCCAGGAGGAGGCACAGGTGGGGGGGGCAGGGTGGTGGCCCGTGTGGAACTCAAAGAGCCCACAGTCCGCCCAGATGGAGCTTCACTACGAGGTGCTTGGAAAGGCGTCCGGGAGACAGAGTGGCGTGCATGAAGGAGAACACAGGGCAGCCGAACCTCCCAAGGAAAACCGCCTCCCCGAGTCTGACCCACGCCGACCCATGGCACAAAACGGCCATCCTGCAGCCGCACTGTGCACACGTTCCCCCTATTCCACCGAACCACACACTCCCATGCCCTTCTATTGCTCTCCGTAAAACCGCATACGTCTCTGGGCGAGGTAACTGCAGCACATAGGGTTCAGCACCTAATACCGTGCCTGCCATGCACTCCAGAACAGGTGAATACTTTAGTGTACGCCCTGTACCCACACACGTAAAATTACACACGCTGCTTTTAAACATTACGCAGTTCTGTAAAGGATATAAAGACGCACACTGTCCTGTGCTTTATGTGATGGGTGATGTGAGGGGCTTGTACCTGTTGCCTAAAACACGAATCTTAGAGCTCAACCCACACATTAGAAGGAGCCACTCTACCCAATGACGTCTACACTGCATCCATTCTTGTCTCCTCCCCCAACCCACTATCCACACAGAACCAGCACCAGCTTTCAAAACATTCAAATCCATCATGCCAGTCCTTCCCCCTGAGGACACAACGACCCCAGGCCCTTATCGGAAAACCCAACTCCTTACGGGGTAGGTTCCGTCCCAACGCCAGCTGCCTGGTGCCTCACCTGGCTCCGCTTCCGCTTCCATCGCTCACAACAAAGCCAAGCTCCTCCTTGACCCCGGCCTTTGGCCTCGGAGTCAGACTGCTGGGAGAGTGCTCGGTCAGCCTCAGCTCCCGAGCGACCTCTCCGGAAAAGGCCTTTCCGGAACCACAGTGCGCAAGTCAGCGACATTTGCTCCTAACCCCTTCACTCGCCCAGATACACTCTTCTCAGATGTGCCTCCACCACCCTCTCCGAGGAGCACAGCAGCCAGAGCCTGGCGACCACAATGGTGCAGAGTCACAAAAGGGCTCAACAAGGGTGGGTGGTTGTGTCTCTGCAGATGATTCGGGTGCACCAACACAGAAGCCCTTTTTGTGGGGGCTACACCGTACACATACAGACATCATAAGGACTCTAAACCCGTATCTTTCTATAATAACACTGAATGTAAATGGACCAAATGCGCCAACCAAAAGACACAGGGTATCAGAATGGATAGAAAAAACAAGACCCATCTATTTGCTGTCTACAAGAGACTCATTTTAGCCCTGAGGACACCTGTAGATGGAGAGTGAGGGGATGGAGAACTAGTTATCATGCTACTGGAAGCCAAAAGAAAGCTGGAGTAGCCATACTTGTATCAGACAAACTAGACTTTCAATCAAAGGCTGTAACAAGAGCTGAAGAAGGGCATTTGAGAATAATTACAGGGCCTATCCATCAGGAAGAGCTAACAATTATAAATGTCTATGCGCCGAATACAGGAGCCCCCAAATATAGAAAACAATTCCTCATAAACATGAGCAGCCTTATTGATAAGAACGTGGTCATTGCAGGGGACTTTAACACTCCACTGACAGAAATGGATAGATCATCTAGACACACGGTCAATAAAGAAACAAGGGCCCTGAAGGATACATTGGATCAGACGGACTTGACACATATATTTAGAACTCTGCATCCCAAAGCAACAGAATATACTTTCTTCTGGAGTGCACATGGAACTTTCTCCAAGATACGTCATATACTGGGTCACAAAGCAGCCCTTCATAAGTATACAAGAATTGAAATTATACCATGCATACTTTCAGACCACAAGGCTGTGAAGCTTGAAATGAACCACAGGAAAAAGTCTGGAACACCTCCCAAAGCATGGAGGTTCAAGAACACCCTACTAACGAATGAGTGGGTCAACCAGGCAATTAGAGAAGAAATTGAAAGATACATGGAAACAAACGAAAATGAAAATACAACAATCCAAACGCTTTGGGATGCAGCGAAGGCAGTCCTGAGAGGAAAATACATTGCACTCCAGGCCTATCTCCAGAAACAAGAGAAATCCCAAATACAAAATCTAACAGCACACCTAAAGGAAATAGAAGCAGAACAGCAAAGGCAGCCTAAACCCAGCAGAAGAGGAGAAATAAGAAAGAGCAGAGCAGAAATAAACAATATAGAATCTAAAAACAACCGGAGAGCAGATCAACGAAACCAAGAGTTGGTTTTTTGAAAAGAAAAACAAAATTGACAAACCTCTAGCCAGGCTTCTCAAAAAGAAAAGGGAGATGACCCAAATAGATAAAATCATGAATGAAAATGGAATTATTACAACCAACCCCTCAGAGATACAAACAATTCTCAGGGAATACTATGAAAGATTATATGCCAACAAATTGGACAACCTGGAAGAAATGGACAAATTCCTAAACACGCACACTCTTCCAAAACTCAATCAGGAGGAAAGAGAAAGCTTGAACAGACCCATCACCAGCGAAGAAATTGAATCGGTTATCAAAAATCTCCCAACAAATAAGAGTCCAGGACCAGATGGCTTCCCAGGGGAGTTCTACCAGACGTTTAAAGCAGAGATAATACCTATCCTTCTCAAGCTATTCCAAGAAATAGAAAGGGAAGGAAAACTTCCAGACTCATTCTATGAAGCCAGTATCACTTTGATGCCTAAACCAGACAGAGACCCACTAAACAAAGAGAACTACAGGCCAATATCCCTGATGAATATAGATGCAAAAATTCTCAATAAGATACTAGCAAATCGAATTCAACAGCATATAAAAAGAATTACCCACCATGAGCACGTGGGATTCATTCCTGGGATGCAGGGCTGGTTCAACGTTCGCAAATCAATCAACGTGATACATCACAGTAAGAAAAGAAAAGATAAGAACCACGTGAGCCTGTCAAGCGATGCAGAAAAGGCCTTTGACAAAATTCAGCACCCTTTCTTAATAAAAACCCTTGAGAAAGTCGGGATAGAAGGAACATACTTAAAGATCGTAAAAGCTATGTCTGAAAAGCCCACAGCTAACATCATCCTCAATGGGGAAAAACTGAGAGCTTTTTCCCTGAGATCAGGAACGCGACGGGGATGCCCACTCTCACCGCTGTTGTTTAACATAGTGTTGGAAGTTCTAGCATCAGCAATCAGACAACAAAAGGAAATCAAAGGCACCCAAATTGGCAAAGATGAAGTCAAGCTTTCCCTTTTTGCAGATGACATGATCCTATACATGGAAAATCTGACAGACTCCCCCAAAAGTCTGCTAGGCCTGATACATGAATTCAGCAAAGTTGCAGGACACAAAATCAATGTACAGAAATCAGTTGCATTCTTATACACTAACAATGAAGCAACAGAAAGACAAAGAAACTGATCCCATTTACAACTGCACCAAGAAGCATAAAATACCTAGGAATAACTCTAACCAAAGATGTAAAAGATCTGTATGCTGAAAACTATAGAAAGCTTATGAAGGTAATTGAAGAAGATATGAAGAAATGGAAAGACATTCCGTGCTCACAGATTGGAAGAATAAATATTGTCAAAATGTCAATACTACCCAAAGCTATCTACACATTCAAGGCAATCCCAATCAAAACTGCACCAGCATTCTTCTCGTAACTAGAACAAGCAATCCTAAAATTCATATGGAACCACAAAAGGCCCCGAATGGCCAAAGTAATTTTGAAGAAGAAGACCAAAGCAGGAGGCATCACAATCCCAGACTTTAGCCTCAACTGCAAAGCTGTCATCATGAAGACAGCATGGTATTGGCACAAACACAGACACATAGACCGATGGAATAGAATAGAAACCCCAGAACTAGACCCACAAACGTATGGCCAACTCATCTCTGACAAAGCAGGAAAGAACATCCAATGGGAAAAAGACAGTCTCTGTAACAAATGGTGCTGGGAGAACTGGACAGCAACATGCAGAAGGTTGAAACTAGACCACTTTCTCACACCATTCACAAAAATAAACTCAACATGGATAAAGGACCTGAATGTGAGACAGGAAACCATCAAAACCCTAGAGAGGAAAGCAGGAAAAGACCTCTCTGACCTCAGCCGTAGCTATCTCTTACTCGACACATCCCCAAAGGCAAGGGAATTAAAAGCAAAAATGAATTACTGGGACCTTATGAAGATAAAAAGCTTCTGCACAGCAAAGGAAACAACCAACAACACTAAAAGGCAAACAACGGAATGGGAAAAGATATTTGCAAATGACATATCGGACAAAGGGCTAGTATCCAAAATCTATAAAGCGCTCACCAAACTCCACACCCAAAAAACAAATAACCCAGTGAACAAATGGGCAGAAAACATGAATAGACACTTCTCTGAAGAAGACATCCGGATGGCCAACAGGCACATGTAAAGGTGCTCAACGTCGCTCCTCATCAGGGAAATACAAATCAAAACCACACTCAGATATCACCTCACGCCAGTCAGAGTGGCCAAAATGAACAAATCGAGAGACTATAGATGCTGGAGAGGATGTGGAGAAACGGGAACTCTCTTGCACTGTTGGTGGGAATGCAAATTGGTGCAGCCACTCTGGAAAACAGTGTGGAGGTTCCTCAGAAAATTAAAAATACACCTACCCTATGACCCAGCAATAGCACTGCTAGGAATTTACCCTAGGGGTACAGGAGTACTGATGCATAGGGGCACTTGTACCCCAATGTTTATAGCAGCACTCTCAACAATAGCCAAATGATGGAAAGAGCCTACATGCCCATCAACTGATGAATGGATAAAGAAATTGTGGTTTATACACACAATGGAGTACTACGTGGCAATGAGAAAGAATGAAATATGGCCCTTTGGAGCACCACGGATGGAACTGGAGAGTGTTATGCTAAGTGAAATAAGCCATACAGAGAAAGACAGATACCATATGGTTTCACTCTTAGGTGGATCCTGAGAAACTTAACAGAAACCCATGGGGGAGGGGAAGAAAAAAGAAAAAAGGAGGTTAGAGTGGGAGAGAGCCAAAGCAGAAGAGACTCTTAAAAACTGAGAACAAACGGGATTGATGAGGGGTGGGAGGGAGGGGAGGGTGGGTGATGGGTATTGAGGAGGGCACCTTTTGGGATGAGCACTGGGTGTTGTATGGAAACCAATTTGACAATAAATTTCATATATTGAAAAAAAAAATAATAAACATAAAAAAATTCAACAACCTCATGCCAGTCCTTCCCCCTGAGGACACAACGACCCCAGGCCCTTATCGGAAAACCCAACTCCTTACGGGGTAGGTTCCGTCCCAACGCCAGCTGCCTGGTGCCTCACCTGGCTCCGCTTCCGCTTCCATCGCTCACAACAAAGCCAAGCTCCTCCTTGACCCCGGCCTTTGGCCTCGGAGTCAGACTGCTGGGAGAGTGCTCGGTCAGCCTCAGCTCCCGAGCGACCTCTCCGGAAAAGGCCTTTCCGGAACCACAGTGCGCAAGTCAGCGACATTTGCTCCTAACCCCTTCACTCGCCCAGATACACTCTTCTCAGATGTGCCTCCACCACCCTCTCCGAGGAGCACAGCAGCCAGAGCCTGGCGACCACAATGGTGCAGAGTCACAAAAGGGCTCAACAAGGGTGGGTGGTTGTGTCTCTGCAGATGATTCGGGTGCACCAACACAGAAGCCCTTTTTGTGGGGGCTACCCTGTACGCTTGAGGGGCATCCCCCCCCCCAGCCTGCTTCAGATTCTGGGTCTCCCTCTGTCTGCGCCTCCCCTGGCCACACACTCTGTCTCTCTAAATAGTAAATAAACATTACGAAAATTAGAATACAAACAACACTGATCAAACACTCCCAGAATAAGCGTCACTTAAGCGATCCACTTCATCTAGTTGCCCTGCCATAGCCAGCCCGTCATCACAAAGCCTGCCCTGGGCAGGCACCTGACAGGGGAGGAGGGCTGCCGTGGCAGTGGGGGATAGGGAGCTGGGAGGCTGACACCATCACCACCCCATGGACGCTGGCTGAGTGTGGGCAAACTGGATGGTCATTTTAGAAGAACGACGGGTACTAGGCAAGGACTACTGGGTTTCGTTTTCTCCCGTAACAAATGCTGAGGACCAAAATGTTTGCTATGACTTCTCAGTCTTCCCTGGCTTGCTCTTATACATGTGAGTAGCCTGTTAATCAACACATCATGAACTAGGAAAGATGAGTTCAATTTGAAGCATCTCTGAAGGCATCAAGGAGACCCCGAGGCAGTCCCAACTGGGAGGACCGAGACCCCAACAAAAGGGAAGCCCGCTGAGCCAACTCTAATGTTCAGAGTCCTCTCTCTCCCTCAAGACATGTGAGGATTCTGAATTTCCTCAGGGATTGGAGGCAAGATACCAACGAGCTGCAAAGGAAACCTAACAGAAAGGCAAGCAGAAAGTGGCAGCTAACCGAGCTCTGGACAGCACAGGGAGGCACAGAAAAGGAGCCCGGCACTCGGCAAGCACTGCCTGAGAAGCTGACCCTTCCATCATCTCATTGTGCTGTGGAGAAAATAACGGGGCTTTGGGAGCTAGCATCAAGGACGGGTCCTCGGAAATACTCCAGGCCTCCAAATGGAGACCCTGGAGGTCTACACGGGGGTGGGGGACAGCGTGAGCCCAGCTCACACTGCACCTTACAAAGACTGAGCCCCAGTCTCAACTCACTCACGCCTGAGTGGGCCCAAGAACCGCCGCACTCGGGGTGTGTGGGATGAAATGCTGAAGGAATACAAGCACACGAAGAGCCTCTATGCTTCTCCATACAGTCCAGCACAACAATAAAAACAAAGAAGAAATGAAAAGACAAGATAAGACAAGACAACAAAATGACGGAAAAGAAAAGAAAAGAAAAGAAAAAAGAAGAAAAAAGAAAAGAATAGAAAAGAAAAAAGAAAAAAAGGAAAAGGAAACGAAATGAAAGGCAAGGAAACGAAAGGAAAGGAAAGGAAAGGAAAGGAAAGGAAAGGAAAGGAAAGGAAGGGAAAGGAAGGCAAAGCAAGGCAAGGAAATGAAAGGAATGCCTGGGTGGCTCAGTCGGGGAAGCATCCCACTTTGGTTCATGTCATGAACTGACGCGTTATGGTTTGAGTCTCGCGTCGGGCTCTGTGGTGACAGTGCAGAGCCTGGAGCCTGCTTTGGATTCTGTGTCTCCCCCTTTGCCTCCCCCTCCCCTGTTCAAGTTTTGTCTCTACCTCTCTCTCTCTCTCAAAAGTAAATAATATTAAAACAAAATTCTTTTCATAAGAAAAGGAAAGAAACAAACAAGCAAACAAAAAAAGAGAGGCACCTGGATAGCTCAGTCTACTCGTTTAAGTGACCAACACTTGGTTTCGGCTCACGTTTGTGAGTTTGAGCCCTGTGTTGGGCTCTCTACTGAACAGAAAAGAGCCTCTCCTCAACAGTGTCTCTCTCTCCCCCGTCCTCTACCCCCACCCCTGCTCTCACTTTCTTTCTCCCTCAAAATAAATAGATAAACATAAAAAAAAAAAAACAAACAAACAGGTCATATCGACCCAAAGAAGAAAGAAGAGAAACAGACCAAGAGGAGACACATAGACTGGAGTTATTGGATGCAAAAGTCAACTGTCCAAAAACCATTCTTGACAAATGGGAAATTTTCAGAGACTCAAAACAGATTCTCCAACTGCAAATTACCAGAGCTAAAATTAAGATCTCCAGGTGCCTGAGTGGCTCAGTTGGTTAAGCATCTGACTTCAGCTCAGGTCATGATCTTGTGATTCGGGAGTTTGAGCCCCGCGTTGGGCTCTGTGCTGACAGTGCAGAGCCTGGAGCCTGCTTCGGCATCTGTGTCTCCCTCTCTCTCTGTTCTTCCCTTGCTCCCAGTCTGTCTAGCTCTCTAACACAATTAAAAGACTAAAAAATCTTGTTAATGGCATGAAGAACTCAGTCGGTGGGTTTCACATCAGACTAGACACAGGTGAATAGACTCAGTGAACTGAAAGATAGTTAGGTAAAAATATATCTAGACCATATACAGAGAAAACGTCCAGAAAATACAGAAGCCCAAAAGACACAGAAGATATGGTACAAAGGTCCAATAGGAACCCACAAAGTAGAGGAAACACAGAATGGGTAGTACCACCTCGCTACAAAGATAAGAATCAAAACTGAGAAAAGAACCATGACAGTGACTCCACAAAGAACACCCGAGGCAAAAAGATGTTAACAGTCATGAGAGGACAAAGACACCGCCTTCCATGGGACAACGACAACAACACTACCAGCTGACTCTTCAAGAACAGCAAATGAAGCCAGATGATGGATTGGCATGTATGAAAGGTGAACTAAAATAGCCACCAACCTGGAAGTCTTTACCTAACAGAAACATTCTTCACAGTGAAGGCAAAGTAAAGATGTTTTTCAGGCAAAACAGAAGCAAAAACAAAAACGGAACAACAAAAACAACACACACACACACACACACACACACACCATGACTACACATCAACTACAGACACAAACTAAAAGCAATATTAAAGCAGCTCGTTGCAAAAAAGAAATGTAGTCTCTGACAGAAATATGAAAAAACAAGGCTTGCAGAACAAAGGGTAACTATGAGAACAAACCTTAACAAGCATTAAGTGCACGAAACAATGACATCAACGCCAAAATCCAGCTAAGACTAAAAAATATTAGCCAACAAAAGGTGAAGGGGAGTTCAGTGTGGTTCAAGTGTCCAAGAAAAGAGCAGGGGCGCCTGGGTAGCTCAGTCAGTTGAGTGTCCGACATTGCTCAGGTCACGATGTCACCTTTTGTGAGTTGGAGCCCCGCATCAGAGTCTGTGCGGATGGCTGAGAGCCTGGAGCCTGCATCAGATTCTGTGTCTCCCTTTCTGCTCTGCCCCTCACCCGATTGTATTATGTCTCTCTCAAAACACACATAAATCTTAAAACAAAGAAAAACTAAGAGGAGAGAGCAGTGTCAGGGAAGCAGTACAAGTCCTGAATCAGGCAGGGGTCAGTTTAAAATGCACCTGCCTCTAGAAATAGATATATTCCAATTACCTAACAGATCAGTGTACAATTAAAAACTCCCTCCTACTTCTAAAGGAAGGCTAGAGACCAAAAGAACACACAACAGCTGGGACAAAGAAGAAACTAGTAATACAGTACGTGTAAACTAACATATCAGTCATTACATGTGCACAAATACTCCAAGGAAAAGTTTGAGTGTCAAATTCATTAGAAGGAAACTAAGCATACGCTGGTCACAAAGGTACACCCTAAAACGTAAGATCACAGACAGGTGGAAGGAAAAGATCCCCAGGCAAACCCAACCGAACAGAAAACTGATGTGACCACTGGGACCCTCCAATAAACTAACCTCTATAGCAAAAAGCTCTACTAGAGACCAAGAGGAACATTTCACGATGGAAGTTCCATTTACCAGGAACACAAGACTTCTAACCTTGCATATACCCGATAACGCAATCTCGAAATACAGAAAAATTGACAAACATAGAAAAGGGAAAAGAGCCACATCCATAAGCATTATGGGAGACTTAACGATACATCTCTCAGTATCTGACAGAACTGACGACAACAGAAAAATCAAAGGAGTGGGACGGGGCTGTCCAATATGCGGTCACGTGCTTTATTGCAAGTCCTTGAAATGCGGCTCCTCAAAGTGCGACGTGTGGAAAGTATATAATGCACACCACATTTTAAAGACAATGTGATAAAAGAGAACGCAAAAGCATTCATTAGTCTCCCTCACGCTGGCTATACACTGAAATGATATTTTGGATATACCTGTTAGTAATATTATTAAACTCATTCTCGCCTATTCCTTACTTGCTTTAAAGTGGTCACTAAAATCTGAATTCTGTCATTAACAAACTTCATCTAACGTATAAATAAGAGAATACTGCATTCCCCCCAATACACATTATTTGCACGTGGCCAAGGAAGAGTTCATGAAAACGAATATATGCCAGGCCATTAGGAAAGTGAACTCATCTGAAAGGACTGAAATACTGCAGGGCATATTTAGGGATCGCATTAGATTAACAGTTCATTTACCCCCAACAATTCATCACGCCCACAGTGATGGGATGAAGACAGGGAGACTTCCAGTGATGACCAGTCCTGGGCGGCTGAGAGAGCACCATCACCCCTGCCACCACTTGAGGACAGGGAGGAGTAGGCTGTCGATGAACCAGGAAGCTGACTCTCACCTGACCCTGAATCTGCAGATGCCTTGATCTTGAGAACTTCCCAGTCTCCTCAACTATAGGAAAGAAGCTTCTGTGCTTATTAGGCAGCCAGTCTATGGAATTTTGTTACAATCACCCAAAAACACTGAGACAGATACCTTCATGGAATTCAGCTAGAAATCAGCACAAAGAGAACGAGAAAATCCCCCGAAACATCAAGATGTGTTATGCTCCTAAACATTGTGACGAATTAAGAAAAAGATACCACAGTGAAAGTTAGAAAATAGTTTCACATAAAAGATAATAAACATTTAGCTTATCAAAACTTGTAAGATCATTAAAGGTGTGCTTAAAGGGAGACTCATACCTTTAGAATACATATATCATAGGGATAGCTCAGTTGCTTGGTGACCAACTCTTGATTTTCGCTCAGGGTATGATCCCACGGCCACAAGATCGATCCCCAGCCTGGCTCCACACTGAGTGAGGAGCCTGCTTGAGATTCTATCTCTCTCTGTCTCTCTCTGTCTCTCTCTCCCTCTGCCCCTCTGCCCTGCTCATGCTCTCATTCTAAAATGAATCAACACACTAATAAGCAAATAAATACAATACACATACTGGAAAAGGACAAAGGCTGAAAATCAAATGAAGGATTTAGTTCCAGAACTACAAGATGGGACAGCAAACAATCACCAAGTAGATGGAAAAAAAAAAGGGCAGAAATCAGTGCTGCAGGAAACAAATAGTAACTGACAGAAATAAAAAAAAAAAAAAGCGCCCAAGTTGGTTCTATGAAAAAGAAACAAAGCACAAAGTACCAATAGCAAGAAGTTCTAAAGCAAATATCACACCAGATGCTGCAGATAGGAGGGATATTAGAAACCAGTTGACACTTACTCCTTGGAAAGTTTGGGAGGTCTGAGCAAATTACAAGAAAACAAAATGCCTTATCTAAATAGACACGAGAAGATATGGGAAATCAGAAAAATCCTATTTCCACTTAAGAAAGGAATCTGCAATGAAAACCCTTCTCACAAGGAAAACCCTACACCAGCTGTTGGCCTAGCACTTCTTCCCAAAAGTAAAGAACACACACAAAAACTCTTCTGGGAAAGCACAAGGAGTGCTTCTTCCTACGTTGTTTTAGGAGGCCAGCACGACCTTAATCCCCAACCCCAGCATGGACAGCACAAGAGGGTGCAAGGGAACACCCACCTCTCTCTTGAATACACGTGCAAGAATGCAAAGCACACTATTTACAAATGGAATCCAGTGAACAGAGAATGCATAGACATCAGGGTTGGATTATTCTAGAAGGGCAAAAGTTGTTTTAAGTAAAACCACAACATTGAAACAAATCACTTGTCCCCAAAATGCACAAAACACATTTCAGAAAACTTAGTATTATTATTTCTTTGATGATTGTTAAAAAATCAGAGCAAACTAAAAATAGAGGAGAATTTTCATGTTTTGATCCAACTATCTACCAGGAACGCAACGGCAGGTGTCATACGTAGTGGTAAAATACTGAACTCTTTGGGGCACCTGAGTGGCTTCTAGTCGGTGAAGCGTCTGACTCTTGATTTCAGCTCAGGCCACGATCTCACGGTTCATGAGTTCAAGCCTCGCATCAGACTCTGTGCTGACAGGGAGGAGTCTGCTTGGGATCCACTCTCTTTCCCATCTCTCACTCCCCTTCCCATGCACGCTCTCGAAATCAATAAAGAAAGAAACTTTAAAAAATATTAAGTATACACAAAATTATGAAACCCTTCTCTCTCGTATCTGGAAGGAGACAAGGACACCTACTCTCACCACTTCCATTCAACACAGTACTGGAGGCCCTAGCCAATCCAAGGCAAGAAACATACAAATGGTTCTACTATTGGAAAGAAAAAAAAAGAAACTTACCAAAAGGCAACACAGAGAAGGAAAGGCAGACAGACACAAGAATGTGAAAACCTCTGCCACTCACAGATGTATTCCACACACATACAAAGAACTCATTCAAATCAACAAAAACCAAAACACACAACCTAATCACAAAGTGGCTTCCAAAAGGCAATTATTTCACAAAAGAAACACGTAAGTGGCCAAGACACACACGGGGGCGGGTCCCACGAATACACCATACCTCCCAGCACCTGAGCCCCAGCAACCAGCTAACACACGAGAAGAGGCAGTACCAGGCATCAGCCAGCCCCGAGCTCCCACACGCTGTTGCTCGAGGGGGACAGACACGTGCCACCACTCACGCCCTGCTCCTCCATGGCAACCCAATACGGTGCATGTGGATCTGCAGGCAGCCTCTGCACAAACCGGAGCACCCACGGGAGAAAGAATAAACCGTGCTGTCCTCACACACTGGGCTTTCGACGCCAGGGGAGGACCAGCAGAGCCACGCAAGGAAAGCAGGCGCGTTGCGCACACACAGCGCTCAAGGGTTGGCTCAACACGAAGCGAGGAACAAGCCAAAGCCATCGCTGGTGAAAGTCAAGACCGTGGTTACCTTTGGGGGACGTTCGGTGGGAGTCAGTAGGAGTTAGGAAGCACGGTAAGGTTCCATTTCTTCATCCAGGTGGTGGTTCCAAGAATGTGTTCGCTGAGTGAAAGCTACGGAAGATCAGCTGAAAGTAGTGGTCTAGGACGTTCCAAACATCCACCGCGTGCCACACAAAAAGGCAGCTCTGGGACGGCGGCGGCGGCTGCGGCTTCGGCGGCGGCGGCGGCGGCTTCGGCAGCGGCTTCGGCGGCGGGGGCGGCTGGGGCTGCGGCTGAGGCGGTGGCGGCTGCAGGCAGGCTGGCAGGCAGGCTAGCAGGATGGCAGGAAGGCAGGCAGGTAGTCAGGCCCGAGCGTGCATGGGAGAAGCTCGGCACCCGCTTGGCTGAGGCGGCGGCGGCGGCGGCTGCGGCGGCCGCGGCAGCGGCGGCGGCGGCGGCTGAGGCGGCTGAGGCCGTGGCTGAGTTGGCGGCGGCGGCTACGGCGGCGGGGGCGGCGGCGGCGGCGGCTGCGTCCGAGGCTGGGACGGCGGCGGTGGCTGTGGCTGCGGCGGCTGCGGCTGAAGCGGTGGCGGCGGTGGCGGCGGCTGCCGCCGAGGCTTGGGCGGCAGCGGCGGCGGTGGCTTCGGCGGCGGGGGCTGCAGCTGAGGAGGCTGCGGCTGCAGGCAGGCTGGCAGGCAGGCTAGCAGGCTGGCAGGAAGGCAGGCAGGTAGTCAGGCCCGAGCATGCAAGGGAGAAGCGGGGCACCCGCTTGGCTGGGACGCGCGAAGCAGGCTCTTGAAGCGCCCACAGGCAGCCGCTGGCTGTTCGGTCATACCAGCCAGAAGGCGCCTGACCCCGTCTTCTCTGGGAAGCTAAGCAGGGTCAAGCCTGCTTACCACTTGGATGGGAGTCGGCCTGGGAATACCGGGTGCTGTAGGCCTTGGCCTTTTAAGCCTTTGGCCTCCTTCACCTCTCCTCTGGCGCCCGCCGCCCGTCCCCCCTCCCTGCCTGCGTCCCTGTCTGCCCAGGGAGCGGCGCTGCTGGGGCCAAACACGTCCCAGCCACTGCTCGCTCAGCCCCTCCCGGGCCAGCAAGGCGGCCGTGGCTGGCCCGGCCCCGCCCCGTCTCGCCCCCCCCCACCCCCCCGTGCCCGCACACACCAGGGCACTACAAAGGGGCACACTCCCCACTCCCGGTACCCGGCCAAACCCCACTGCAGCGACTGGAAGCCACAGTCCAGCTGTGCACCTTTCCTGACACACCACCCAAACCCACACCCGATCCGAGGGGGTGTTACTGTGTGGGCGGAACCGGAGGCTGGCGTCTGGGGGCTGGGGGTGGGGGCTGGGTGGGTGGATACAAGAACCCAGGAGGGAGCGGAGAGGCAGCGCGACTCCAGACTCCGCATCCGCCAAAGCCCTGGGCCCCCTGGGTCCTGGACCTCTTCCCTCCCTCCAGCCCTCATCCCCAGGGCCCCTGGCATTTCACGAGGCCCAGCTAGGGCAGCGGCCTCGGGCTGGTGATGGTGTCTGGGGGCGCTGGGGGCTCCGGGTGGGTATGCCCCAGGTGGGGCAGACGGGAGGGAAAGGCCTGGTGGCTGGCGGCCCTCGCCCCAGGGCTGGGGAGGAGGCGTTGAGATCCCAGCGGGGCGGCCCGGAAGGCACGACTGGCCTGATGCCCCAAGCTGGCTCCACCCACTTCCCAGTGACTAGCCCAGCGTGGTGTGGTGCCTGGCTGCGAGGTGCCTTGCGGTGCGGTTCGGGATGGAAGCGGAGGCGGAAGTGGGGCCACGCCTGGAGCAGCCCGCAAGAGTCCCGGGATTGCAGAATGCCGAGGCTTGGGCCACAGCGCGTTGCCAGGGTCCTCTTGCGGGGCCTCTGCCACCCGCTCGGGGCCGGGGCCCAGGGCCCGCGGCGGAAGGCAAGCAGGCAGGCTGGCAGGCCGGCAAGCAGGCTGGCAGGCAGGCAAGCAGGCAGGCTGAGAGGCAGGCAAGCAGGCAGGCTGGAATGCAGGCAAGCAGGCAGGCTGGCAGGAAGGCAAGCAGGCAGGCTGGCAGGCAGGCACGCAGGCAGGCTGGAAGGCCGGCAAGCAGACAGGCTGGCATGCAGGCAAACAGGCAGGCTGGCAGGCAGGCAAGCAGGCAGGCTGGCAGGCCGGCAAGCAGGCTGGCAGGCAGGCAAGCAGGCAGGCTGAGAGGCAGGCAAGCAGGCAGGCTGGCAGGCAGGCAAGCAGGCAGGCTGGCAGCCCGGCAAGCAGGCTGTCAGGCAGGCAGGCAGGCAGGCTGGCAGGCAGGCTGGCAGGCAGGCAAGCAGGCAGGCTGGCAGGCAGGAAGGCTGGCAGGAAGGCAGGCAGGCAAGCAGGCAGGCAGGCAGGCAGGCACACAGGCAGGCTGGAAGGCCGGCAAGCAGGCAGGCTGGCATGCAGGCAAACAGGCAGGCTGGCAGGCAGGCAAAAAGGCAGGCTGGAAGGCCGGCAAGCAGGCTGGAAGGCAGGCAAGCAGGCAGGCTGAGAGGCAGGCAAGCAGGCAGGCTGGCATGCAGGCAAGCAGGCAGGCTGGCAGGCAGGCAGGCTGGCAGGCAGGCTGGCAGGCAGGCAAGCAGGCCGGCGGCATGCAGGCAAACAGGCAGGCTGGCAGGCAGGCAAACAGGCAGGCTGGCAGGCAGGCAAACAGGCAGGCTGGCAGGCCGGCAAGCAGGCAGGCTGGCAGGCAGGCAAGCAGGCAGGCTGGCAGGCAGGCAAACAGGCAGGCTGGCAGGCAGGCAAGTAGACAGGCTGGCAGGCAGGCAAGCAGGCAGGCTGGCAGCCCGGCAAGCAGGCTGTCAGGCAGGCAAGCAGGCAGGCTGGCAGGCAGGCTGGCAGGCAGGCAAGCAGGCAGGCTGGCAGGCAGGCAAGCAGGCAGGCTGGCAGGCAGGACGGCTGGCAGGAAGGCAGGCAGCTGGCAGGCAGGCACACAGGGAGGCTGGAAGGCCGGCAAGCAGGCAGGCTGGCATGCAGGCAAACAGGCAGGCTGGCAGGCAGGCAAACAGGCAGGCTGGAATGCCGGCAAGCAGGCTGACATGCAGGCAAGCAGGCAGGCTGAGAGGCAGGCAAGCAGGCAGGCTGGCATGCAGGCAAGCAGGCAGGCTGGCAGGCTGGAATGCCGGCAAGCAGGCAGGCTGGCATGCAGGCAAACAGGCAGGCTGGCAGGCAGGCAAGCAGGCAGGCTGGCATGCAGGGAAGCAGGAAGGCTGGCAGGCTGGAAGGCCGGCAAGCAGGCAGGCTGGCAGGCAGGCAAGCAGGCAGGCTGGCAGGCAGGCAAACAGGCAGGCTGGCAGGCAGGCAAGCGGGCAGGCTGAGAGGCAGGCAAGCAGGCAGGCTGGAATGCAGGCAAGCAGGCAGGCTGGCAGGCAGGCAAGCAGGCAGGCTGGCAGGCAGGCACACAGGCAGGCTAGAAGGCCGGCAAGCAGGCAGGCTGGCATGCAGGCAAACAGGCAGGCTGGCAGGCAGGCAAGCAGGCAGGCTGGCAGGCCGGCAAGCAGGCTGGCAGGCAGGCAAGCAGGCAGGCTGAGAGGCAGGCAAGCAGGCAGGCTGGCATGCAGGCAAGCAGGCAGGCTGGCAGGCAGGCAAGCAGGCAGGCTGGCAGCCCGGCAAGCAGGCTGTCAGGCAGGCAGGCAGGCAGGCTGGCAGGCAGGCTGGCAGGCAGGCAAGCAGGCAGGCTGGCAGGCAGGCACACAGGCAGGCTGGAAGGCCGGCAAGCAGGCAGGCTGGCATGCAGGCAAACAGGCAGGCTGGCAGGCAGGCAAAAAGGCAGGCTGGAAGGCCGGCAAGCAGCCTGGCAGGCAGGCAAGCAGGCAGGCTGAGATGCAGGCAAGCAGGCAGGCTGGCATGCAGGCAAGCAGGCAGGCGAGCAGGCAGGCAGGCTGGCAGGCAGGCAGGCTGGCAGGCTGGCAGGCAGGCAAAAAGGCAGGCTGGAAGGCCGGCAAGCAGCCTGGCAGGCAGGCAAGCAGGCAGGCTTGCATGCAGGCAAGCAGGCAGGCTGGCAGGCAGGCAAGCAGGCAGGCTGGCAGCCCGGCAAGCAGGCAGGCGAGCAGGCAGGCAGGCTGGCATGCAGGCAAACAGGCAGGCTGGCAGGCAGGCAAAAAGGCAGGCTGGAAGGCCGGCAAGCAGCCTGGCAGGCAGGCAAGCAGGCAGGCTTGCATGCAGGCAAGCAGGCAGGCTGGCAGGCAGGCAAGCAGGCAGGCTGGCAGCCCGGCAAGCAGGCAGGCTGGCAGCCCGGCAAGCAGGCTGTCAGGCAGGCAGGCAGGCAGGCTGGCAGGCAGGCTGGCAGGCAGGCAAGCAGGCAGGCTGGCAGGCAGGAAGGCTGGCAGGAAGGCAGGCAGGCAAGCAGGCAGGCTGGCAGGCAGGCACACAGGCAGGCTGGAAGGCCGGCAAGCAGGCAGGCTGGCATGCAGGCAAACAGGCAGGCTGGCAGGCAGGCAAAAAAGCAGGCTGGAAGGCCGGCAAGCAGCCTGGCAGGCAGGCAAGCAGGCAGGCTGAGAGGCAGGCAATCACGCAGGCTGGCATGCAGGCAAGCAGGCAGGCTGGCAGGCAGGCAGGCTGGCAGGCAGGCTGGCAGGCAGGCAAGCAGGCCGGCTGGCATGCAGGCAAACAGGCAGGCTGGCAGGCAGGCAAACAGGCAGGCTGGCAGGCAGGCAAACAGGCAGGCTGGCAGGCCGGCAAGCAGGCAGGCTGGCAGGCAGGCAAGCAGGCAGGCTGGCAGGCAGGCAAGCAGGCAGGCTGGCAGGCAGGCAAGCAGGCAGGCTGGCAGGCAGGCAAGCAGGCAGGCTGGCAGCCCGGCAAGCAGGCTGTCAGGCAGGCAGGCAGGCAGGCTGGCAGGCAGGCTGGCAGGCAGGCAAGCAGGCAGGCTGGCAGGCAGGAAGGCTGGCAGGAAGGCAGGCAGGCAAGCAGGCAGGCAGGCAGGCAGGCACACAGGCAGGCTGGAAGGCCGGCAAGCAGGCAGGCTGGCATGCAGGCAAACAGGCAGGCTGGCAGGCAGGCAAAAAGGCAGGCTGGAAGGCCGGCAAGCAGGCTGGAAGGCAGGCAAGCAGGCAGGCTGAGAGGCAGGCAAGCAGGCAGGCTGGCATGCAGGCAAGCAGGCAGGCTGGCAGGCAGGCAGGCTGGCAGGCAGGCTGGCAGGCAGGCAAGCAGGCCGGCGGCATGCAGGCAAACAGGCAGGCTGGCAGGCAGGCAAACAGGCAGGCTGGCAGGCAGGCAAACAGGCAGGCTGGCAGGCCGGCAAGCAGGCAGGCTGGCAGGCAGGCAAGCAGGCAGGCTGGCAGGCAGGCAAACAGGCAGGCTGGCAGGCAGGCAAGTAGACAGGCTGGCAGGCAGGCAAGCAGGCAGGCTGGCAGCCCGGCAAGCAGGCTGTCAGGCAGGCAAGCAGGCAGGCTGGCAGGCAGGCTGGCAGGCAGGCAAGCAGGCAGGCTGGCAGGCAGGCAAGCAGGCAGGCTGGCAGGCAGGACGGCTGGCCGGAAGGCAGGCAGCTGGCAGGCAGGCACACAGGGAGGCTGGAAGGCCGGCAAGCAGGCAGGCTGGCATGCAGGCAAACAGGCAGGCTGGCAGGCAGGCAAACAGGCAGGCTGGAATGCCGGCAAGCAGGCTGACATGCAGGCAAGCAGGCAGGCTGAGAGGCAGGCAAGCAGGCAGGCTGGCATGCAGGCAAGCAGGCAGGCTGGCAGGCTGGAATGCCGGCAAGCAGGCAGGCAAAATGTGATCTGTGCCCATGTGGAGATCACTGCCAATGAGGAAGACAGAGGTGAAAAGGGGGTCCATGTGGTTAGTAGGGATGGGAGACAACAGCACGGGTCATTGAGAGCAGAGACCTGCACTTCAAAGGAACCTTCCTCCGAAAGGAAAACTTGGCACGAAGGTCTCGGAAAGGAATGAATGAGAGCTTTTGGAAAAGTGTGGTTTTATATTGAATAAAAGATGTGTTATCATCTCACCTGTGTATTTATTCCTGGAACGTAGGTTTAAACTGGAGGGGATCGGGTATCTATCTGGCAATTTGTCTCACCAAATTATAGCATTGTGGCAGAAATCTCCTAGGCCTCTTTAGTTTTTCCAAGGACTTCTCCATTCCTGTGACAATCAAGTCATGCTCTTTGGAAACCTCCATTGGCTCCTCTTCCTGATTGACTTTCCTTAGATTTGGAAGCAGCTTAACCAAACCAGGTTACGTTTGCCGGTAGCTTTCTGTGTTCTTTGGATAGACAAAATAAGGCTGATGAAGGAAATAAGAATCCTGGCATTCAAGGGCAATCACAGCCTACACTGTTTTTCTACCTTAAGCATTATTTTCAGAGAGTGGAATCACAGTGTGAGTTTGGCTTTTTTGTTGGGCAAACTGTTTTGTTTCTGTTTTTATTCTTATTTTCATTTCAACTGGGTAAACCCTACTTCGTATCTTTAAATCTCCATTTACATTGGTTTTCAATTTTTTGTTACCCTACTCCTCATAGGGAAAACTCTTGGCCTGCTGCCAGTGCCCTTAAGAGTACACATAAATGGGAACAACAAGTAGCCATAGAAGGGGGAGCGCTTGCTGACGTTGCTTCTTTAAAAAGTCATAACAGGGTGGCTGCACCAGTTTGTATTGTGACCAGCAGTGCAAGAGTGTTCCCCTTTCTCCAACTCTCACCGACAACGGTTCTTTCTTGTGTGGTTCATTTTAGCCATTCTAGCAGGTGTGAGGTGGTCTCTCATCGTGGTTTTGCTCTGCATTCCTTAATGCACAGTGATGTTGAGCATCTTTCCATATGTCTGTTAGCCATCTGGAAGTCTTCTTTGGGCAAGTGTCTATTCATGCCTTCTGCCCATTTCATAACTGGGCTGTTTGGTTTTGGGTGCTGAGTTTGATAAGGTGTTTCTACATTTTGATCCTAACCCTTTCTCACATATGTGTCTTGCAAATATCTTCTCCCATGCTGTGGGCTGCTTTTAGTTGTGTTCATTGTTTCCTCCACTGTGCAGAAGGTTTTGTCTTGATGAGAATATTACTCAGCCATCAAAAAGCATGGAGTCTTGCCATTTGAAACTATGTGGATGGAACTAGAACGTATTGTGCTAAGCTAAATGAGTCCATCTGAGAAAGACAAAGATACAATTTCACTAGTATGTGGCAATTAACATATGAGAAGGTGAGGACGAGAAGAGAGGTAGACTTAAAAATTTTTTTTTTAATGTTTATTTATTTCTGAGACCGAGAGAGACAGAGCATGAGCGGGGGAGGGGCAGAGAGAGAGGGAGACACAGAATCCGAAGCAGGCTCCAGGCTCTGAGCTGTCAGCACAGAGCCTGACGCGGGGCCCAAACTCACAGATTGAGATCATGACCTGAGCCGAAGTCAGACACTCAACCGACTGAGCCACCCAGGTGGACCTAGAAAAGAGGTAGACTTTTAATGCTAAAGAACAAACTGAGAGTTGATGGAGGGATGTGGGTGAGAGATGGGCTAGATGGGTGGTGGGTACCAAGGAGGGCACTTGTGATGAGCACTGGGTGTTGTACGTAACTGATGAATCACGGAATTCGACTTCTGAAACCTATACGTTAACTAACTAAAATTTAAATTAAAATAAGAAACAGAAATCTAAACAGCCCACTCCCTCGGTCATGGCCCAGGAAACGGTTTTGACAACAGTGTGTGACATTCTCTCTGGCACCATCATTCTAGATGCTGTATCATGGTCCTGTAGCCAGAGGAATCGGATCCTCTCTGTCTGAGAAGGAGGTGTCCCATTCAGGGCTCTTAGAGCAAAAGCAGAGATGACACATGCCTACATGAAAGTCTGTGCAAATCCCTAGTCACTGTCTTTGCTCTCCAGAATCAGACCCCTCCCCACCGGAATCAAAGGTGATGGCAACTGAAATCATGGCAACAATCACCCTCCAGTAAGAGAGTCGAGGCCCCTCCCGCTACTGAAAAATGAGTGCCCTGATCTCTAATGCACAACAAGGGGTCTGGTTTCAGGAGTGCGATGAGTCATTTTTGCTAGTTTTGTGGATGAGAAATTACACCAAACTCATCGTCCTATGTTCACTTTTCTGATGACGAGTGAGGCTGGATGTTTACCACTTCCTGCCATTTCCAAAATGTAGCCACCGTTCTCAGTTCTGGGTGAGCCTGCTGAACACACTCTCCCGGACATCCCCCGGGGACACAGACAGTGATCTGTGTCCAGTCAGGAAACGTCACTCCTTGTGAAACCACTAAGCTGTTAGTGAGGGGAGGTCAGTTTCCAGATTTCAGGACAGAAATTCTGTCACTTGCTTCTGACTTGCTTTGTCCCGTGTTTGTTCCATCTCTCTCTGTCTGTCTGCTCCTCTTTCTCTCTCTCTCTGTATCTCTCTCTCTCTCTCTCTCTCTCTCTCTCTCTCCTTCCCTTTTCCCTCTCTCTCTCTGCTCTCTGTCCTCATTTGCTCCCGCTGTCTGTCCGCTAACCCTGCAAATAGGGAATCAAACACCTCAGTTAGGGAATAGCTTCTGATTCTGTGTCTCCCTCTCTCTCTGCTCCTCCCCTTCTCACATCCTATCTCCCTCTCTCAAAAATAAATAGACATGAAAACATATATAAATAACCCAAGGAAACCTCTCTGAAGGGACCGTGATGCAGCTGAGAGACAAGCACAGCACAGGGACTGCTGTCTGGATTAGAGCAGGGTGACTCAGGGAGCAAGGGAGAAGCCAGCTGCACTTCTCATGAACGGTCACTGCGACTGCAGAGAGACCAAGACACCAATTCATCAAGCCACCGACTCCCACAAATGATACACCAACCTCGACAGGCACTGCATTGTTACGAATTACAGAGTAGAGAACTCATGTCCTCTCTTCCCCTAGAAACCAGCCAGTGCCAAGCACGCACCGCTTACATCTGTGAGCAACTCTGTCACACTCAAGAACCACAGGTTCCCCGAGCATCCCATCTACACATCCATTTGGTCAAGCATGTCACCGAGGACGGCCCAGGCTCAAGGGGAAGCCTTAGACTCTACCTCTCAAAGGGAGTTGGAGACAAGCAACTACCTCCCATCATGACTTTGATGTCATCATAGGCCACGTTTCAGCAGGTCTAAGATGTCACCACTTGTAGGAAGCATCCTGATGTTACTCGAATCAAAATGTGAAAGCAAGGTCAAGATGGAATCGTGACGTGTAGGACTTGCACGCTGATTTGTGATGGGAGACGTGTCTCTGCTGCCGGTGCAGCTCAAAGTTTGAACCCGGGCTACCTGACGTTCCAAAGTGAGGGCCAGGGAGCAGTCGTTCCAGGCTGAGACCATCTATCGCATGGAGGGGATCCCTAAACAGCTACTAACGTTTTCTATTCTAGAAACTTCTGCACAAATGCCAAAGGAAGAGGTACAGTAAACCCTCATGAATCCATCACCCATCTTCCACCAGTATCAACCCACATGGTCACTTAATCATTGATGCATACCCTGACCTAACCCAGGGCGTCGAATTCCCAGAGGGTGGGTGAATTCACCTGTAAATCCCGGGGCATAAGGTGGCACCGTGAGCCCTTTCTGTTGTCCTCCTTGCAATCCACGTGGCTGAGCGATACATAGCGCTTTATTACCTAGATGCCACTGGGTAAATCTGAAGTGGATGTGCCAGGGCTCACACTGAGCACACATGAGTTAGCAGGTAAGTAAGGGGACAAAACGGTTAGAATACTATCGCATGGGGAAGGGAGGGGAGTAAGAACCAGGGTGGGGGCAATTCAGCCACAGTTTTCCTTGAAATAATGTGTGTGGTGGCACTTTGAGCAAAACATGAAAAACAGGGGCACCTCGGTGGCTCACTTGGCTGAGTGTCCAACTTCGACTCAGGTCATGATCTCACGATTCATGAGTTCAAGCCCTAGGTCGGGCTGTTTGGTGACAGCTCAGAGCATGGAGCCTTTTTCGGATTCTGTGTCTCCCTGACTCTCTTCCCCTCCCCCAGTTGCACTCTGTGTGTGTCTCTCTCTCCCTCTCAACAATAAATAACCATTAAAAACTTTAAAAGAAACAAAAACCAGGGTCACTCAGCTGCCACAGTCAGGGGAGTATACAACTCTTGATACCTGGGTCGTGGGTCTGTGCAGAAGTTACTTAACATCTTTAAAAATAAACCGAAATTCGGGGTACCTGGGTGGCTCAGTCAATTAAGCACCTGACTCTTGATTTCAGCTCAGATCATGATCTCTCTGTTGGTGAAAAAGTTCCCACATCAGGTTTGTGCTGACATTGGAGGGCCTGCTTGGGACTCTCTCTCCCTCTCTCTGACCCTCCTCCCCTCTCCCTCTCTCTCAAAAGATATCATTTTTAAAGTTTAAAAATTAACATAAGTAAAAAAGAAAATAAGATGTTGGAGACTAAGACAATCTTACCCCTCTATTTTTGCAATGTGACAATGCCTTACTCACTGCTTTAATTACGAGTGAAAAGTTTTTTTTTTTGTAACTTTATTTTTATAACTTTATTTTGAGACAGAGCACATGCGTGAGTGGGGGAGGGGAGAGAGAGAATCCCAAGCAGGGTCTGTGCTGCCAGCCCAGGGCTCGACGCGGGCCTCAAACCCACAAACCATGAGATCGTGACCTGAGCCGAGGTCAAGAGTCAGACGCTCAACCAACTGAGCCACCCAGGCTACCCTAATTAAAAAATTTTAAATTAACTGACATTATTATTCTCCTGAAAATGTTTACAAATAGCTTTTACTTAATTTTCCGAGAGCATCCTGGCCTGAAAACCAGAGCCATGGCCCTGAAGCACGGAGGCTAGGCTGTGGGCCTCCCCTCAGCACCAGTGGAGAAAGGTTCTGTTCGCCTCCTCTAAGGATGGCTGGCCGGACGCACTGAAAACAATCCAAGCAAGTGGGACGGCAGCCACCATTTGCGCAGGAGAGGCTGACCCACCCTCTAACTGCTGGATGTGCTCTGGTGTGTGTGCCCCGAAACCCTGTGGGCGGCCCCCATGGCCATGGCTCACAGCGGACGGAGGCCTTGGAGGCGGCACAGTGGGACACAGGCCTCCCTGCACCTGGCCCTCACCACAACCCAGCCTGGCTGGCATCCTGGCATCCAGGCCTGATGCTGCTTCCTCTCACGTGTGGGCAGGATGGTTTCCTCTTGCATCGCTGTCTCCCCTGCACGTCCTAGTGCCTTTCCAGAGTGGTTCCTGTCTCAGGGGTCCCTGAAAGTGCCTTCTACCAAAGCAGAGAACACTCACCCCCCCCCCCAGGCACACGCACGCTCGTGGCTAGGAGAGGCCCAGCACACTCGAGGGAGAACACCAACCGGCAGTAATCCTGATGCATGCCAGAGGTCCTCTTGACTATTTTCCATCTTCCACTTTCTTCCTGGACACTCTAGGGCTTGTCGAGAGTTCTCTTCCCCGTGGGAGGGTTGGACCCATCCTCCCCACCCTGATGCCTCCGGGGTAGGACCAGAGGAGGCCTTCTCCAGAAACAGGTGGACTGGGGAGGTGGTCCCGTCTATGTCCAAATCTCTGCAACCTGTGCATGTGACTTTATTTGGAAAAGCAGTCTTTGTGAGTGCAGCTACGTGGAGGACCTGGAGACCACCCTGGACTCCCTGGGGAGGGGGCTGGGGAGTACACGGATGAATGTTCTTAAAAAGAGGAGTCAGGTAAGATACACCGAGAAGGGACAGGGCACGGGGGCCAGCAAGCACCGAAGCCGGGCAGGATGGAGCCTCCCTGCTCCCGCTGAAATCTGCCCACGCACCGGGTGGTGTGGACACAGCGCTGGCCTCAGGTCAGGACTGGGAAAGGTGGCACAGGAAGACAAGGAGGAGAATCAGCAGAATCCACGCCACTTCTTCCCACCGAGGACTCAAGCGACAGGGGGGTAAGAGAAAGCAGAACGTCAGAGATGTTGAGAAACACCATCAAGTGAAGCCACATCATCAGGAAGGAGGCAACAACCCCTCCTGGGCATGCGCCTGCTGCCCCTGTGCAGGAGCCATGGGGACAGACCCCTCCCGGTACCGCGGACCACCCACCTGGGAGGTGGCAGGACTCGGCCAGCAAAAGGCGAGGAGGAAAGTGCGAAGTCACAATTACATTCAGAACACTCGACGTGACACACAAGAAAGGACCTTAAGGGCAGCAGTGAGGAGGGTAGAGTGGCCTCAAGGAGGAGTGTGGAGCGGTAGGAGAGTCAAGGGTATTCGGTGGGACCTGGCGGGTCTGTGGAAAGGCCTGCAAGCCCCGGAACATTCAGTATGGGGCGAGCACAGCCAAGGATGGCTAGCGCGTGTTCTCAGAGAGGCCACACCCCTCGGACATCTGCTTGGTCTGTTTCTCAATTGACATTTCTTTTTTAAGCATAATTAGATTCACCAAATCGAGTTTTAATAAACCATGTGCAACCTAATGTACCTGTGGGGAATTGGTCTGTTTCCAGAAACTCTCAGATGCCGAAGGCTTGCCCAGCTTTGGTGGGGAAAAAACAGAATCTTAGATGTAAAACGCAGGGAAGCACTTTGTTGTTCCAAACCTCACACTTCACACTAAGGACTAGGAAGTGCAGAAACTAAAGATCAGCCAGCAAAGGTTCTGAACAGGAAGACACAGAATGACCTAACTATGCCCTGACAGAAAGGAGAAGGGAAGTCTTACTCCACAGAAAGAAACTATGTATCCTTCACAGTAGTAAACGATCGGCCCTGGCGGGAGAGACAGTGCAGGAAGAGGAAATCCCAGCGATTGTCAGCTGTGCCCTCCACACAAGGCCCACGGGTCAGGGCGTCCATTCCTTGACCCAGTGACCATAAGCTCTCTGTGGCGGGGAGGGAAGGAACCATCCCAGAGTCGCCTGAGCTATGAGGGATCTTGTGCCAGAGCCTCCTGAGGTGGCCTCGTGAGGGCCGCTTCGGAATCTGTGTCTTCTCCTGTCTCTGCCCCTCCCATGCTCATGCTCTGTCTCTCTGTCTCTCAATAATAAATAAACATAAAAAACTTAAGGAAAATCTACAAATGGAGAATGAGGTCCACTCTTGAAACTTGTTCAAAAAACAAATGTAAAAAGTTGATTTCCGTAAGAACGGTAAGACCTTTATTAGAGTTGCACTACATTATTTCCAGGGTCTCGCGCCTTCCCCCTGGGTGCACACCCAGCACCCTGCCCCGCGGTGGGAGCCCAGTGCTTCCTGATGGGTCTTCTGAGTGTTGTGGTGCCAGGGAGTTCAGGGTGGGTGTGGGGCAGGGCTAGGGGGGGACGTGCCCAGGTCCCCCCCACCCAGGCTTGCCACGGCCCCAGCTCCCAGGTTCTGTGGGTCACTCCAGGCAAGCTGCCCAGGCCCCCAGGACTAGGCTCTGATAGAGCCCACGCACTGAGGACACCCACGAGGCCTAGTTGTTGTAGGTGGAAGAGCACGCTAATATTCAAGCAGATACGAAGTTAGGAGTCATCTTAGATCATTGAAGCCTGAGCGGGCCACAGCCTTGTTACATATGAAGTCGGCCATTCTCCACCATTGTTCACGTTCCAGTCAAAGAGCCTCCCGTGGCGCCGTCGCCGAGGGGCTGGGGCAGGTCAGCATGTCACGGACCGACGACCAGCTGCATCTTCTTTGGCTGCATAGAGGACAGAGAGGAAGTGACCCAGAAGTCTGCAGGGAGAGTCTCTGCTGACCCAGCAGCTAAGTCACAAATGTCCTTTGGTCTACATTGTTTTCTCCAAGAAGGTGCCTTCCTAAAGTTTTGTCATCATCCAGAAATCAAGACTGATTGGAAATTAAAAAACAAAAGTGGATACTAAAGTTACCAGCCCTTTAAAATGACCTCGCTCTGCAGTTTTGTTTACAGGTATTTACCCACATTCCTGACAGCCATCGGGCCCCCTGCCCAGAAGGCAGCCCCAGGGGGTAAAGGGAGACAGGGCCACACTTGTGCCAGGACCCTGACCGGGCACAAGTCAGCAGAGTCCTGGGCTGCCTGGGCCTGCTCCACTGTCTATGTGAAATCGCCTTCCTGCCATAGAAGATACTACCTTTTCGTTTTCCAAATAGTCTTTGAGCTGCAGACAGTGCCACACGCCGGGACAGTCCCACAGCGCCCTTGCCCTTGCCCTGTTCTCCTCACAAGCATGTGTTCGTTCTTAGGGCAATGACGACAGTCTTAAGTAGTGGTGTGGGAGGAAATCAGTCCTGCTTTTGTAGAAGGAGAATGCAACGTTTTGTGTCTTTTCAAATAAATAACTGAAACATTCCCCCAGAGCACAGGGCCCTGGATTGCAGTGAGATATCCGGCTACCCCCAAAACACAACTTACAGGCTCTATTCCCAGGCTGCAGCCAGTGTGTTATGATGTCAAAAATATTTCTGAAGGCTATCGGTGTCAAATAGCAAAAATGAAAGAAACCAAACTCCTCATCTCTGTGAAACTATTGGTTCCTCAATAGCTAATTGGTTTGTTTATTTATTTTTTATACTTTTTTTTTTTGAAAGAGACAGAAGCAGCAAGAGTGGAGCAGGGGCAGAGAGTTCGGGGGAGAGAGAATCCTAAGCAAACTCCCCGCTGTCAGCTCTGCGCCCAATGCAAGGCTCACATTCACCAAGTGTGAGAACACGACCTGTGCCGAAACCAAGACTCAGATGCTTCACTGACTGAGCCACCCAGTCGCCCCTGTTTTTAGAGTTTGAGAGAGAGAGAGAGAGAGAGAGAGAACGAGTGTGTATGAGGAGAAAGGGGCAGAGAGAAAGGAGGAAGGGGACCCAAAGCAGGCTCCACGCAGAAAGCAGCCAACCCACACTTTTTGTTAGCTCTCAACTTGCCAAAATACACATTTCGGGGAGCAGTGGGGTGGGAGAACCAGAAGGCATTACCACGAATCTTAGTGTTTTCATTACAGAAAGTATAAGGATGTGGAAGAAAACACATCAGCAACATCTAAGGGACAGAATTTTCCCAGCACGGTTCCAGGAGCAAAAGGTCTACTTTCAGTATCAAATTGCACACGGCCAGGTGGCAACTATCCAAGTTATTGTATATCCAAGTTAGTGTATCCAACACTTTTATACACTTCAAACATAGGAACATTCACATCAGACCACTGTTGGACAGTTTCTACAAATTTCCATTCCCAGAGAACCAAAAGGCTGAGGGTTCCTACGGAATTGTGAGCAGTAACAGAAATAACAGCATTTCACCTGAAGTACAACTCAGTGTGCCAGTCATGATCATTATTATGAGTTCTGAGAAGGAGACTACATTGAGGCAGATGGAAAGAAACCAACGGACAAGTCCGGGGGCTGAAGCGGAACGGCCTCTACGGGAAGGGGCTCTGTGGGCCCAGTGTGGACATGAGGCACCCCACTCCAGACCTCGCAGACTCTCAGGGCACGGAAGAGTGGCCACACGCCTTGCCTAATGTCCGGTGTATCACAGAGCCCACTGACTTCTGCCCTGGCTCAAGGCCCCGTCCCGTCGTCCCACCATCTCCAAAGTACCCCCGTGGCCCACCTCCTGCTCCACCCCGCTAGCCTGCAAACAACCTCTTCTGTTGAAAAGAGCTCACTTTTTTTAATCAGTTGTGGGATCACTGGGATATGGTTTCAACCTGCCTCCTTCACCCACTTAACTCAGCTCTGGGACACAGTGAACCCACGTGCGACCTGCTCTGCAGTGGAAAGTCCCAGAGAGATATGCCCGCACCACTCCTCTGGGCCCCCATCCCGGGCATCACAGCGCCTCAGCTGCTTGGTAGCAAACGAAACCCACTGCTGTTACTCGTTGTCAGAATCAAGACCAGTTGAAAATAAGATGTACTGATTAGACTGCAAAGGTCAGAGTCTACTGAAGAGAAACTCAAACACTACAGGGGAAGGAAACACAGGGGCAGCCTAGTGAGGACGCCAGAGAGATCACCAGCATGAGTGACAGGTTCTGAATGCTGGTGACCAGGTCCTCACAGGGGCTGCAGTTACACATAGTGTGATGGAGCTTCTGTGTTGAAAGTATCTCGTGGATATTTAGATGCAGACACTCCTGAAAGCCATGTGACGGAAGTGCTCCCACTGTTCCCAGGTACAGGTGAGAAAACAGAAGCACAGGAATGCTAATATGGACTTTCCCCAGAGCCCCGAACCCATCTGTGCAGGAGCCAGGCTCAGACGAAAGTGCTCTGGGGCCACACCCTCACGTGAGCCACAACATATCCTCCCTGCACAACTTCTCAAGGTGCACTGGGAATCCATGTGAGTCCCTTCAAGATTTCATACGTGCTCTACGTCCTCCAGGACCCACAGTTTAAGAAGAACCTCAGGTTCAGCGTGGAGGACATAATACTGCTTTGCAGCTATAGAGTCTATTGACCAAACGAACAGCTACTGCTTGAAAAACAGGTACAGCTGAAAAGTGCTCAGCAAGGTGACAAGAAACACAATGCTTATTTTTTAAAGTTTTTGGTGTTTTTCAGCTTGTGCGCCCAATTTGCGGAGTCCCAGGGCACCTTGGGAAGGGTTTTCAATTCCGTGGCTCCAATTCAGCGGCTGTGGGGAAGCAGAGTGATGAAATGGGAGGTGGGGGGTGTCCACAGCCACGTGAGGTCTCCCGACACGGGGAGGGGTCCGCAGGCAGAGAGACCACGGATCTAGAGGAATGAGGCCAGTAAGACCACCCACACGCTGGAAACACGCAGGGGACACCAACCTGGTCATGCAGGCTCGTCGCTAGCGTGGCTGGGGTGGACCTTTTGTCTTCTGGTGAGCAACCAGCGGATGGATTTTGTGATGCCCTTCTTCTTGGGGGCGTGGTTCAGTGAGTCCCGGCTATTGCTAGTTTTGCTGAGGCTGCTCAAGGGGCCATCCCGAGAGCCCGGGGATCTGGGGGACGCACAGGAGAGCATCTTCCACGCGTGCTCGTCACACGACACACCGCCCCACGTGATTAGAAGCACAATCCCCCAGCTTCTAGGGAGGGCTGCGCCCTGGGAGCTGACACTCTCTCCCTCCCAAGTATTATCTGGAGTCCAAGCCCCTTGGGTTGAGAACGCTCGGCACCCCTCCCTGGCTGTGACCCGGGAGCACGGAGGACATGCACACCTGAGCCACCCCAGGGCGTGGTGCGAGTAACAGAGGGGCTGCTGGAGCTGCGTGGTGGGGGTGGGGGGAAGAGAGCATGGCTCCTGACAGCCCCACAGGGCACAGTGCGGCCCAGGGGAGGAGCCCTAGGGAGCATGTCACCCAGGATCCACCGGGAGGAAAAGGGAGGTCTCAGGACGGCTGGTGCGTAGGATCTGAGCAAACGAGGCTGCCCTACAGCCACCAGCATCACAAGACTCCGGTCTTTCCCACCTGCCTTTTGCTCTGCTGGCCACACCCAGGGCACCCAGGCAGGTATCCCAAGAACGCCGTGCACGTAAGCTCGGTTCATTGGCCTCTCTTTGGAATCGCTGTTCCGACCCTTTCTCCCCCATGTAGAGATCAAAGGTTTCTCAGAGCTGAAAACCAGCGCACAGGCATGTCTCCTACGATGCCTGTGCCCCTTACTTTGTGGCGTCCCTGATGTCCTCGTGGCTGGCCTTGTGCGGTGCCCCTTGCTGCAGCCTGTCCAAGCTCAGGGACCTCTGGGAAGAAGGAGCTGACGGTCCACATCGTGTCCTTGCCACACGATCTTGTGACTCTCCCTCCAAAGGCAGCAACTGTGGGGTGGAGAGGAGAGTGACATGAGTTCACCGTGCGCCCAGACAGAGGAGCACACAGCCCTGAAATCACAGCCAGCAACTCATTTGAAAAGCTATGAGCTGTGCTTTGTGCAGGGTCCAAAACGACTTCCTAGGATCGGCCTAACGCCAGGCGAAAGGGTGGATTCGCGTCCGGGCAGTGGGCCCACTGAGACCCCCAGCCCATCGGCACCGAGGGGTGTACCCTCCCCAGGACCTCGCACCACCAGGAGCCCGGCCACAGAAGGTAGAGGCGGAGGCCCAAACCATGTCACCATACACCACGGCCAGCTGAGAAGGAAGGTGTTTGTTTCCTGACGCCGTTCAGGGCAAACCCTGGTGAGCACGGAGCCCTCCCGTGCACGATTGTCCAAAGCTCTTTGTTTGGGGGAAGTGGAGCGAGCTTGTGGCCTAACCCACTGTCACTTCTGGTAGCGATGCAAGGCTGGAACCTACGGGGACGTGTGTAAAGTGACAAGGCACCCAACCCCCTGACCCCACACTCGGGTCTGACTTCTGCTTCTCGGGGCCGTTTCGGGTGATGTTACAAACTGACGGACTCATCTGCAGCTTACAGACAGTCTGCTCGACACGGTGGAGACACAGTGTCCCGTGGCTGCCGTCACGACAAATGAACCCCTTCAGACTCCATTTTTCCTTCTGTGACAGGCGGTGGGTCTGCGGCTATGTGGCTGTGGGCCCTGGAAAGGACCGTGGGGCCACGGACCCGCCAGCGTTATGACCCTTGACAGGTCCTGGGGGTGAGGCAGGGCCGGATCTCACGAGACACACGTGTAGGACTGGCGAGACAGGCACAGCCAACTGGGTTTGTACCAGGACCTCCGAAGCTGCACGGGGCTCGGGACACCCATGGCGGTCAGCACCAAGCGGAGCTGAGCTCAGGGAAGACACAAGCTTCACCAACAGCTCCAAAACACCTGCCTCCTCTCCTGATTTCCTGACAATCGGCAGACAACAAAAGGCTACCTTAACAGGCTACAAATTATCCACATAAAAGCAAACAGGGTCAGACTCCCTCAACACAAGTAGATTTCATACCCAGGTGGAAGCAAGGATATGGAGAAAACAAACCCAAAGGGGAACAGGACAGGGAGCCACGCTAGCGACCAGGCTATGAGGTGAGCAGAGACGGAGGGCTCCGGGAGCACACCCTCCCCTGGGTCACAGCGCAGTCCACACACAGGCCCCCGCCCAGCACTGGGTCCTGCCAGACTTGTGCCTATGGGCCATTTCAGTCTCAACCAAAACGGGAGGCTCCCGCCAGGCTGGGAAGTGCAACGCCCGTGCTGGCCCTGTCTGCACGGACCTGACACCCACTGCCCGTACGCCTAGACTTCATCCCCCAAAACCTCCAAAGAGCCCTCCAAGTAGCCATCAGTGAGCTGCGGGAGCAGGCCGTCCTGCCTGGGTGTTCATCACGCGACCCTCTGTTCCTTGAGAAAGTCTTGCTACAGAGGAAAAGGCAGCACGAGCCAGCAGAATGCAGGGCGTGCTCTGTGCCCCGGCGCCGATGTGAGCTCCTGATCTCTGAGGACCGTGCACCGATGGGCAGTGTGTGGACACCCCAAGGGCCGTGAACCTTGCGCTGTCCTCACTTACCAGGAGAGCAAAGCAGGAAAAAAAAGACGGTGATGAATACACCCCGGTCACAAAACAACCAGTGACCGAACTGGCACTTGAACGCAAGAATTCAACTGAACGGACACACCGTCTGTGCAGTGGAGGGGCTCCCCCAGCTGCCGCCCAGCTCTGTATCAGAGGCACGGCCCTGTCAGCGCATGGCTGGGAAGGTCTGGGATGGGGGTCCGGTCCAGGGAGCAAGGCATCCCAGTTATGAGGCGGACTGTCTGGTCGAGGGTTCCGTCCCGAGGCACGGCGCTTCCCCTGAGGATGGGCACACCCACGTCATTGTCCTCTGGACACAGGAGGTGTCCTGTCCCGGCGAGGGGCACTGTAAATGGGAGGAGGGCGCCCGAGCAAAGGTGGGGTATGTGGCAGAGTGGTGTCGTGGCCAGTGTTTGCCCTGCAAAGTGTCCTCATGCACAGGACCCGGGCTCTCAGGCTCTGGTTGCACATCTGGAAATGGGCTAACCACACAAGCTGTGGCTCGCGGGGATGTCTGTGAGGGCCAGGTCACAGGATCCTAAACCACTGCACACACCAGGTGGCGAACGAACCCTAAGAGCTCTCTGAATGCTGCTGGCTACGGCTGTCAAAAGTGGTTATATCCCGAAATCGAAACTCTACGGCTCTGCTTCAGTAATTTCTCTTCCTAGAAACTTCTGTGTCTCATGGAACAAAGTTCGCAGCGCAGCGAGCAAGACACAAACGAGAGACAACGGCGAGCTCCGGTGGCCGTCGCAGGTACCGTGGAAACCGCACGCCGCGCTCGAGCTCCCAGTGGCTCCTGTACTTCCCCGCACACGCCAGCCGCTCGTCCTTACCCAGCTGTGGTGCTCACCGTGAAGAGACGGGCACTCTCCCCCACACCACAGACAAACACAGCTAGGTTGCACTACGAAACACTTTCGCTTTCTCCGATGCTTCCTTACATCGCTAGGCTGACAGAGGCATGCAAAGAAAGGAAGAGGAATCAGATTTACTGCACACTTGGAAGCTACAATTTCCAAGACGAAACGAGCAAACATATTTTAAAGAGAACAACGAGATGGATATAATGGAGAGAAGATTTAGAAACAACCACGACTGGACGCAGAACTTTGTTCCACCGCACATCTGAATGTAATAGGCTATTCGACATTTACCAGAGACACTCCCAATTATCACTCAGGGACGTAAAACTCCATGACAACATACACAACTTACTGAAACATGGCATCTTGTAGAACAAAGACGTCTAACAGGTGCCTATTCTAAACTTTCCTGTAACTGTTCTCCTTGTTGGAAACCAAGTTACACTTTTACAGTATCACCCGAGGGGATGCCGAAGTTCCCGCAACACCTTGTATAACACCAAACAAACCCACTCTGTTAACGCCCTGCTGGACGTGAATGTGAAATCCTGACCTCGAATTGGATTGACAACCTCTCACGAATCACTGTGCTGGTTACAGGAGGGTGCCCTGGGCAGGTACGTGATAAAAACGGGCTTAGGGGCAGGTGACAGCTTCACGTTGTAGGAGTCCCGAGTTTCAGTGTAGAAGGCAGTACTTGTGCTCAGTAAGCCCGTGAGATTTGGAGTCCTGAACGCGAGTGTCGGCACCGCAAAGCGTGCTGTCTGCATCGAGCTTCCGTTCATCTATGCTCAGTGCCTTATCTCTTTGGAAGAAACACTTCGTTTACAAATTATGATCTAGATCGTACCCGTATCCACCTGTACTATACAGCGATACGCTAACGACAATTTATGACTATTGGGGCAAAACCCCACTCTCTAATGACAAATGAAGATACAGGAGAAACAACACGAGCCAGCCACGAGTGACCACAGACGCGCCAGGGCAAAACAGCAAAATGACAAAACACAAACCACAGAACTTTTGCCCTGTGTCTCCTTCCAGCTAGCACTGCGTCTCTGCTCCCAACCAGAGTTCAAGTCCTCCAGAAATCTGCCCCTACTGTGTCTACACAGACTCTGGAACTCGGGCGAGCGGGCTTTAGCGCAAGGGCTCCTGGACCAGACCACCGTGGTCCTCGGCCTCCACCTTGCCTGGCCCCACCCAGCACGACCAGGCCACCGGTCTCCCTTTCCCTGAGCACCTGGCTCACTGAGCTCCTTCCACCTTGTGACCGCTTGCTCTCTGCCAGATCTGTCTCTCTCTCTCCACTGCCACACTGGGAATTGCCCAGAGAGCCACCCTTGGACTCTGGGGCTATCCACAGGTGCCCATCTAGGGACTCGTCAATCATCTGTCAAACAGAAATAGATAACTAACACACATCTCACCTTTTACTTCCCATTCGCTGCTGGTCTCCCCTCACTACACTGTGCACACATAGGGGTGCAGGCCTCTCCTCTGACTTTTTATCTATTTATTGTCTTCTTTGTTTTATTTCAAGTGGGGGAGGAGCAGAGAGAGGGAGAGAGAGAGAATCCCAAGCAGGCTCCAGGCGCGGTCAGCGCAGAGCCCCGTGCGGGGCTGCGGGGCTGCGGGGCTGCGGGGCTGCGGGTCTCGATCTCACCAAACCATAGATCGTGACATGCGCAGAAATCAGCAGTCAGACCCTTGACCGACTGAGCCACCCGGCGCCCCTCATCTGGGTTTTTCAGTCATGCTGCACCCTAGCTCTGGGACGATATCTGCACCAAACTTGTTCCATGACTACAGGTGCTCAAAACTTACACAAATATCTAAAAATATAGGCGGCTGAAGAGACAAAGGACAAAAGTACTTAAACTCCAAAGGTGAATTCTCTGTTGTTTAAGTTCGATGAAGACACGTGTTCATTTAACCTTCATTAGCATTTCAAACCCTTACTCATTTGCATTGTGCTGTGCTTAACACTAGGTCCTATCTTCATCCACATTGCTACTTTATACAAAGAAAGAACAAAAGCTCTCAAAAGTAAATTCTAAGGCAGCAAAAGAAGAATGGGGGAAGGGGAAAAGAGAAAGCAGCCTATCAGTCCCTTAGTTCCAGAAGAGCCTCACAGACAGAGGAAAAGGCAGGTGACATTGGAGCAGGCAGGTGGGTCCCACGAGAGCCCCCAGAGGATGGAGGTCCTTGCCTTGGAAGGCTCATGTCGCAGACGGGCCACACGGCCTTTCCGGTGGCGCCGCAACACCGCGCTGCTGCTGGTGCTGCTGGCATCCGTGGGGCTGTCCGCCAGACGGAACCTGGAAGCTGGGATGCTGCTGACGTGCGTCCGCCTGAAATATGGAGGAGAACAATCAAACAAACACGCGCACACACACACCAAGGTTGTTATCTAGAGAAAAGTGGGCTTTGTCAGCCAGGCCAGAACCCATCAATTGGGAACATGAGGTCACAGGAAAAGGTCTCCAAGGAAGGCATCCTTGCCCCTGGCTCCAGTGCAAGCCCGCTAGCCGGGCCCTGTGGAGACAGGGTCTCCCGGGCCCAGCAGGTGCAACGCATCCCCGCGGCCCAGACGTCCCCGAGGTGGAGCAGCGCCTGCCCCCGGTCAAGCTGTCATCCTGCGTGTCTGCACCACCTCCTGCCCAACTGACCGGAAAGCACTCCTGTACGTCCCTCTGGCCTTCACCTGCCACCGGCCCACATGTGCCAAGGCCCTTGCTGTGATGCCAGGTGACCCCAGGTTTTCCTCCACCAGCCACTATCGGGCGCCCCAGGGGCATCCGCGGCAGGATCCTCGGGAACCACACCTCGCAGCTCCCGTACACAGGAGGTGGCAATGCGCCCGGTGTTTCCAAGGCAAAAGCGTCTCTGGCCTCTGTGCAGTTAGACTAACAGACAAATGTCCCCCTTGGCCACAGAAGTCTCCAGAAAAGTTCCATGGAGCCCCGAGACCCTAGGGTGGAGTCACTTAATTGGGCTGTCAGCTGCTCCCCTCAGCAAAGGATCTGGGCACGAAGCGGTCAGCAGCTGCGAAGGAGCACCCGCCAGCCCACGTGCCCGGCCTCAGCAAAGGGCTCACCCTCCACACTTGAACCCTGCACGGGAGTCCAGGGGCTCCTCGCTCTCTGGAAAAGAAGAGAGGCTGCCTTCCATTTCACAAATCCTTATGGTCTCGGGAGACAGAACACGCCCATCTGATTCACATCAGCTAAAGAGGGGGCCCCTGGCGTCACCCCTTGTGGCCTGGAGACAGAGCCACCACGACAGGGCGTCTCCTCTGTGGTGCTTCAAGCTCTTCTCTGAGGCCTTTCAAGAAACGTCATTGGCACGTGCTGCCTCAGGGTACTGCTTGTTTCTAAGACAGCCAAGTCGGAACTGGCCGCTGGCCACAACCATCTTCCCCTCCTCTGGTCCCCCCATTCCCAGAACAACTGCTCACCTGAGCTCAGGTGGTCTAGCTTCACCGCTGTGGGGCCACGACACATCGCCAATCGGGGAGAGCCACACACGCCGCCCCGCATGGGACCTGGCATGGTTCGTGGCTCCACCGAGGTTCGCGTGTGTCCCCTGACTCTGACACCCTATCTCAGGCTCCCTGGCTCCCGACCCCACCACCCTGCATCCAGTCCTATCCCAGAGCTCTCTCCCATCTGCCCCCTCTGCGTGTGGAAGTTGGTCTGTCACCTTTCTTTTCCTCTGTAACCCAGACCATGTCATCTTGCTAGAGGAGGACACAAACGGAAGACGTGGCTGTGAGGTCGTGCCAGGAGGGCTCAGCTGTCCAGCCTGCCTGCCGCCTTCTCAGTCTCGTCCCCCCGGCCCCCGGCCGCTCACGGCGACACAGCTCCCACCAGCCTCGCTTCTGCCACCACACGAGAGATCACTTTGTGAGACGGCTTCAAACAGACCCTGTTCCTCAGCCGGTCTCCTGCCCGGTGTCTTCTGACCACAAGGCCACCTGTGACCACGGACAATGCCTCTGCAACCACGGGAGCACTGGGATCCTCTCTATCCTTCTCCTTGGCCAGCTCACCTCAGGTGGGTGACGGGCGTGGATGTCCCTCTTATGGCAACTGCCCCAGGGTGACACCCTCCAGGGGCCTGCACAGCCCCTTCCCTTGAGAACTCCAACATGCACTCGAGTGGCCTGCACCGCATCCACTGTTTGCTCCCTTGGCCTCCTCACACATACCCGTCATCAAGCCCTGGAATGGTGACACTCAGCACACTGGTGTCTTGCTGGCGAGGATCTCCGTCAGCCAACCAAGAGGCTGCTCTGTGCCCGGATCTTCCTGTGTGCTTCTCTCTCCGGACACACATTCGCTGTGCCACCAGTAGTTCCGTGGACAGGGAGGGCCGCTTGGGACTCTACCTGCCCTGACTTCTCTCTCCTACAAGCAGGCTCAACACGGACAGCCACAGCACACCCTCGACTCTCCCGAGAGCCCACGTCGGCAGCCGCACAGACCCCAGTGAGGCCTGAGTGGGCCTGCCTTTGGAGCAGGAGCCTGCTTCCTGCACCTAAGGGGGCCCAGTCAGCTACTCGAGGCACTGTCACACCAGAATGACTCTCACATGGTACATATTTCCTACAAAGAAGCAAGCAAACCTTTGAATACCTTGCTGACAGTTACTGTCTGCAGGACGCAGCTCACAAGCCGGCTGACCCACTCCCTCACAGGCGACTCACCAACGTCCCAACAGAGTTGCGGCGATTACCTGTCATTCTCCAGTCTTTTCAAAAATATAAGAAACTGCGAGCACTGCGCTAACCCCACCGATGTCAAGGTCACCTTCACAACCATGGCCACGTGTGCACTCCCATGGTGACCCCACTGGCATTGAGGAAGGGACCATAGCTTCCAGGGATGCTGGGCCGAACCTGGCACGCTGGACCCCTCCTAGCCCCACACCATCACTGCCACACTCGGGGGAGGGAGGCCGCAAATAAACCCACCCAAACACGAACAGAACTTTTCCTAACTTCTACTCCTCCTCCCATGGCTGTGAGCTCTGTCAGGCCTCCCGGTCTTCTGAGATTCCAAACCTAACCTCTGGAATGAGGTTTTACTTCTCCCTCTTGCCACCTACTAAGCTACCGGCTCCCTGAGCTACATCCAGTCCCTCTGCCCATTCGGCCAAAGGATTCCTCTGGAAGATACACAGCAGGTGCTAACGTATGTGTTTGTGAGGTGGTTCATGTTAGGCACGGTGAAGGGCAGTGTCCCCCCCCCAGCCCCGCCCCATCATCAGTTAGCTGGTACCTGGAAAATGGATCGCGTCAGACTACAACACACTCAGGGTTATTGTGTGTAACTCTGATCCGGTGCGGGTCATACCATAGCACACCCACGGTTCTACTTGGGAACCATGAGCTGGTTCAGGTCATACTGGTGACAGAGGGAAGCCGCCCCCAGCCGCGTCTCAAACAGATCTGTGAAGCGGGAAATGTCATACCTGTGGTGAAGCGAAGAGCCTCTCAGTCTTACCCGCTTTAATATGGCCCTCAGTGCTTCCATTTTCCGTAGAAGGTGATCCTGCAAAGCAGCAAATGACAACGACACTCACTGCAAGCAAGGTTAACTAGTCTTTGCATCAAGAGTCCGTTCAACTCAGAGCACAAACTGGTAGTGGCCAGAGGAGAGGAGAGTAGGGGCGGTTGGCAAAAGAGATGATGGTGAGTAGGAGGCATCAGCATCCAGGTATCAAATAAGGCCGTCTCGGGGATGAAAAGCACAGTACAGGGAATACGGTCCGTGATACCCTAAGGACTCTGTATGGTGACACACGGTGACCACAGTGATGGTGACGAGCACAGAGTCACGTGTGCAATTGTTGAAACGGTATGCTGTCTACTTGAAACTGATACCACACTGTAGGTTCATTAGAATTCAAGAAAAAATGGAAAACACTACTTGCATCAAGTGTGCTGAAATGCTGACCATCATAACCACGCTGGGTAAATTCAGCAGTTACAAACCCCAAGACCATTCTCTCCAAGAGTCCTCCAGTAAACACCCGGATCACCAAGTGAACGTCCTAAACCCTACTGAACAGTTAGGTCTCAGGCATAGCAAGGTTACAGAGGAGAAACACCGAGCCACTAGGACTTCTTCCTAATTATGTAGAGAGGAGCAGGACTTTCTGGGCGGTGGGGGAATAGCCCTTCTGTGTAATAGGCACGTGCTCCGTCGTGGACCCTCTGCAGCCCAGCCTCACGTCTGCACACGCAGCACCAGGGAGTAAAACCGACGAGGAGCTTTGGTCACACAACTACCCCCTAGGCAGTGCTGTCCCAGGCCGCAGACACCACCGCACGTGGCTAACTGAGCGCCCAAAATGGGGCTGGTCCCGACCACAGGGGATGGAACTGTGAGACGCCCCGTGGGTTGCAAGGACTGAATGTGGAAAAACATTGTAGAGTAGCTCCTTCATGTCTACACTATTTACATGATACAATAACATGTTGCCTGCATCGGGCTGCGTGAAAACTAACATCACCCGTCTGTTTGACCATTTCAAATGCAGCCTCGAGAACCCTTGGGATGACACCCATGTCACCTGTTACCTTCCTGCTGGGCAACGCTGCACTCCACGAAAGGTTTACGCGAACATTTTAGCTTTCGAGCGAACCCCCGAAGGGACTCAGAAATCTGAACCCCGTAGGCTGCTCGGCTCCAACTCCGCCACATGCGTGCCATTCAGACTTGCGAGCGTGGGGCCGCTCGAAAGCACAGTGGTGGCTCGCCTTGGAGGAAGTGTGAGCCCCAGAGGTCACCTGCTCCTTTCCAGTCTCAACCGATCACCGAATGAGTGAGAGACGGAAATACCTTCTCACGTTGCATTTCTTGTAACTGTTTTTTCAGATTGCCAACTTCTCCTAACAGAGACTTCTGAGAAAGATACCGACAGTCCTTTAGTGTTGATTCTTTCAAACGTTCCACATGCTAGACCATGCCTACGTTTCTCTTTACAATAACGCAGCACCACAGACAAGGCATGGAGCCGATGGCCATACCAACGAACCGCGTCACATGACCACAGAGTGAAATGCTGTCTGTGAAACTGCAGTAACAGCCTTTACTCATCCTTTGTCCATGTACAATTTCTTCACGGATCACTGTCTGACTGTAAGTATGACAAGTTCCTACGTTTACTTGCAGCAGGTACACTGGTTTGTACTAGCTTTTAGGGTCTGTGATGCCTCAGTCACTTGGGAAACCTGACCTAAGTTTCGTACATATACTTCCAATCTCACATACAACCTTCTACTGAAAGGCTGGCCCCAGTGATCAAGGTAGAACCTCACGTGGGGTATAATAACGCACCTCATAATGGGTTTTACCCAAAACAAGTGTGTCGTGAAATTAGCATTGCTCACTGGTGTCTCCAAGTGACAATCTTAGGGAAGATTCTGGGCTCATCTACAGGGACACAGGTGTAATCAGAACCGGTAGTATCAGGTCCGCATCCAACTGTCCCCACCAGAGCTTCTCTCACAGAGATCCTATGATACTGCTTCCCTCCCGTTACACCTCAAGTGTGTCCGTTATGATGGTGTAAGAGTCCAGGCTTAGACTCTTTCCAACCCAGATGAAAAGAGGGAAGGCAGGAGATGGAACAGGAGATACTCTGTTTTCAGCTGGTTAAATGCTTGACAGAACTGCGCACTCCTACCGGTCCGTCTGGACAAAAGAGGTAGAAATTAGCTCCCCAGACAAGAACCAGGCTGAAGGTTCCAGCACAGGGGTGGCAAACGAGGGCTTGCCGACCACATCCAGCCACCGCCGGGTCCTATCAACAAAGGGTTATTGGCACACGGCCCCTCCCCTTAGTTATATACTGCCTATGGCTGTTTCTGTGCCCATCTTTGATTAGCATGAAGCTAGCTTACTCCTTACGTCTCAGTTAGTAAAGGCCTAAAATACTTACTCTCGGGCCCTCCCCAGACCATACTCCTCTTCTAGACAGTGAGACGCACCTTCCCGCACGCATACGTCGGGCGGGGACAGGACACTGAGAACTTAACGCAGGCAGTGGGTAACAGCCTGCAGTTTTTCCGCGTGAAAGAATCATTTCTACTTTCTACAGTGGCTGTTAGCCTCTGCTCCACGCTGCTCCTCAGGATCACAACGTGAGCGTCTCCTCTGTGAGGACAGGGGCACTCAGCCGCTATTTCTCATGTCCTACCTTATCTTCCGCAGCTACCATTCTCTCTTTAACATGACGCTGAAGACGCTCGTCAGATTCGTAAAGGAGCTGGTCAACAGTGCCCGACAGACGTTGATTAGTCTCTTCCTTCAGTTTTTCTCTCTGCCTTACCTGAAAGAGAAGATGCAGGCTTCAAGCAAAAGTGTGAACACTGGCTCAGACGTGTGAATGGCCAGCGGTGTTACCCACACGCACGGCAACCTCGGCTGCCCCTTCCCACGGCACTTTGGCGTGCTAGTGCATCACTGCCAGCACCAACCTATCGGGGCACACAAATGCAGGAACCTGCTTCCCAGGGGTCATCACTTAGCAGGTGCCTTTGTTTCTGGGAAACAAAACACGCATGGGCCATCACGAATGTCCTCATTATTAGCTCAGATGGGCTCAGGAGGCTATGTACATGCAGGAAAGACCATATTCTCAAGGGGATCAGCTTATCTACAAAGGGGGGAGGAATATTCTGGGGTGTAAATAGAAGCTCGGATCTGGCTTCAGGGGGAAAGAAATGAATCCATTGACACAACCGAATGATAAAAAAAAATCTACTTTGGGAAAAATTGAGTGGTGAGAAATACTTTCCCTTGTTTTTCGTGAAATTCACACATCTCCTGAACGTTTTGTAACGGAAACTTGTATTACAAATTCATAACTAATTACCTCAAGTAATTTCTGAACGTAACCGCAAAGTTCACGGGTCTGTGTTTATCGAACTCTCATCAATCGTATGGTTTAAAAACTTGTTTCTACCGCATATCCTGGATTAACCCAATACAGAAGCGGTGAGGACAGGCCGGCAGGATTCAGGGGCTCCTGCCGGGCGGAGGGCCGTGAGGTACGGAGTACTCATGTGCCCTGCAGTCGGGGGGCCCAGGGAGGAGGAAGAGCCCACAGGACACACCCGCAGGCTAGGCAATGGACAGTCCCTCCAGGCTCGGGCTTCCTCACCTCTAAGCCACACCTGCTGGCACCTCCTTCCTTGGGAGCAGGCAACAGAAAGCACGACCACCACACCTCACACGCAGCAACGGCCGTCACTCGGAAAAGACCCTGGCCACCCCACAAGAAGGGATCAGCACCCAAGTATTTTTCAAGCAAAGCAGCTTAAAAGTGTCCTTGGAATTGTCTCAGTTATAATAGAATCCTTATCTCAACACCTGTCCCTCCAAACTACCATACAGTCCTAAAGGCAATGAAGTGCTTCTCTAAGTAGGTGAGGTGGAATTCTCGGCCCAAGAGGCTAGCGTCTGGTTGTGCTCGCTTGTGTGCATGTGTCATGGCGGGCTGGGGTCGGCCAACTCGAGCCGTCAGGCTGGCATCAGAAGCTTCACTCTGCGGCAATTCATGTTTTATTCTCTGACCCTGAGGGCCAAGCACACGAGTGTCTGGTGTAAGTTAAGGGTGAGTGTTTTGAGTTTTCTGGTGAAAACAAAACCCGATGGCCTTGGATGGACGTCCCAAGTTGGGGAGGCTGCTGCCTGGTCTGTCTCCTGGGTGTTTCATGTTGACGTCCGACCAGCTCCCACAGGGAAAAATCTCAGGGGATTCAAGGGACACGGGCCTCCCTTTCGTCAAGGCTCGATAACGCTATTCCTCTTCTTAGGACCATGTACCCCGACCTGTTCCTTTACATCTCAAGTAGAAATTCAGGATGTGGGGACCAAGGTCAGGCCCGTGACCTGATTTCAGGACCTCAGTGTCATGTCCTAAGGAAGGAGACCCGTCCTCTAGGCTGCCCTACCCCAGGCCAGTACCTCCGCTTTGGCCAAGGGACACCCACGAGGTCCCGAGTCAACCGTGAATAGCTGCTAATGAGCTGGTGGGCACGGTGGGCTGTGCGGGTGCCTCCACCCCTAGACGGCACTGCCTACGGGGCCCCAGCGTCCAGAGAACATTGTCCACAGGCTAGCAGTGTTCACTAGCATCCAACTCGCACAAGAGTGCATTTTACCCCTGATGGGATTGAGAAGGGGCCTGGCGTCCACATGGGGAGAAGTAGGAAACAAGGGACCACACCCTACCCCCACACCCCGAGCCTGCGCCTCATCCTCAACCACTGCCAGGTGCGTGGCTGCTCCGCTCGGACACGTACCCGCTGCAGTTCTTGGTTCTTTTCCTCCAGCTGGGCCTCCATCTGGCACAGCCTTTCCTCGATGTTGCCACGGCCCTGCTCGGCCTGTGGGCGACAGCGGGCTCAGAAGAGCTGGCTGCCCCACAACACACGCTGTGCCTACGCACGACAGGCAGCCTTCTGCCTGCTCACAGTCCCTACAGGCCTCATGTGTGCCAGTGGGAAGCAGTGGGCTTCCATGCTGGTGACCGGGGGTAGGCAATGGTCTCGTACCCACCCCAGGCCCCGGATACTTGGACGGTGCCTCGTCCCCGGCAGACACCCCTGGCCACTCAGCATGGACAGGAGGAAGCAGCAAGTGGAAAGAGCAAACAGGCGTGCTGCCTTCCTAAGCTGGGAAGTTACTTCCAACAATTTAGCTTCCTCAGCAGCACAGTGTCCAAAGACAAAGTGTTCTGCTACGTGGCTGACCAGGACAGGAGAGAGGACAGGAGAGAAAAGAAATGGAGACTTGACATGCAGATCACAAAGGAGGAGAGGCTCTCTTGGAGCCTGGGCCTGTGGGCGCCCAATACCACCTGCCCGACTTGATGGCAGCCTTGAGGGTCAGCATCCCATGACGACCCCACCCCCTTACCACTGGGACCCTCACTGCACTGGAACCGGTGACGCAGATGCACCTACAGTTCCCTGCTACAGGTTCCGTCAGCCCCGGTTCCGGAAGGATGGACTGGCTGCCCAGTCATGTGCTCCCTCGTCCTGTGTGCATCATTCGATCCCAGCACCGCCCACATCATGTCTGGAAACTACCTCTTCAACTGCTGCCTTCCTCTGTGGGTGGTGAGGGCTGTGAGAACTGGGAGGGCAGGGACTGTGTCTGGCACATTCCTTGACTCTATTTGTGGAACCTCCGAGTGAATTCCTTAAAGATTTATTTCTTACAGGGGTGTCTGGGTGGCTCGGTCAGTCGGGTTCTGACTCTTGGATTTAGCTCAGGTCATGAACTCAAGGTTTGGGCGTTCGAGCCCTGTGTCAGGCTCTGTGCCGATAGCATGGAGCCTACTTGGCATTCTATCTCCTTCTTTCTGCCCCTCCCCTGCTCAGGTATGTGCCCATGCTCACCCTCTCTGTCTGTCTCAAATAAATGAACATTTAAGAATTTTTTAAAGAAAAACGATTGTGTTTAAAAGAGGACAGGATTTTCTCATTTCTTGGAAAAATTCTATGCTTTTTTGTTTTTTTTTTCCTTCGGTAAGCTCTACACCCAACGGGGAGCTCAGACTCATGACCCTGAGATCAAGAGTCCCAAGCTCCAGTGACTGAGCCGGCCAGGCACCCCTGTCCTTCTCTTACCCAAGGCTACTATCTTGAGCTTTGAGTTGCTGACTTAACTCTGAAAAGCACTGAGTCTTAGATGCTGCCAATGGCAAACAGCACATGTCGGACAAAACCCGAGGGAACAAAACTGGGGATGATGCCTGCCGTTTGAAAAGCATTCCAATCTCAGACAAAGTAGCACCGGAAACAGATCTCAGCTCGTTCGCGGACTTTGGCACGCCGACGTTACCGGTGAGAAATGAGATACAAGAACGGACCGCCATGAAGTTGACATTCCCACCATGGGACCCAGAAGGAAACGGGGGCCCCACCTTGCAGAGGGTGGCCACCCTCTGGGCCGGCTCGGCTTCCACCTCGGGCAGCGACTTGGCCTTCCTCGGGGTCTGCTGCAGCTTCCGCTCCGCCACCTCCAGGCGCTCTTGCAACTGGCGGTTTTGATCCGCAGTCTAGGAAATGAAGGCAAAGCATCAAAGTGTAGCAAGTCTTCTCTCCGTTTCCATTTTTAATAAAGTGAAACAAAATCTAAATGCAGAGATCTACTGTTAGTTCTGACTGAAGCCAACAGTTTGGTAGGTGCTTCAGAGTAAACCTTTCCTTTCTGCGAGGAGTCACCCACTGCCTTGGTCCTCCGTTCGCTACGCAAAACATGTCTTGCCAAACTCTTTGCTCTTCTTCACTATCTTCAAAGAAGTCTTTCCAAAGACAAAGTTCCCACACATTAAAGAAAACCCATCTTCTGGAGGAGCTTGCTCGCTCTTCCTGACCAGTTAAGGAGAGAAGGGTTCGGTCCTAACCCTTCGTAAACATATTTATACTGGGGTCCGAGGGCTCGCTACATAGGACATTCTGAGGTGGGCACATCAGCCAGCACAGAGCTTCTGAGAGCATGCCTGATGCCAGTTGAGTTCTTTTTGGAAGTGTACCATTATTCAACAAAAACACTCTCCCTCTTGACCAAAAACGTGGAAAACTTCAACGTGGAAAACTCAGACACGAGATTTTTTGTTAAAGGACTTTTAGGGAAGCCGAGGTGGCTCAGTCAGTTAAGCGTCCACCTTCGGCTCAGGTCATGATCTCATAGCTCATGGGGTCAACCCCGCCTCGTGCTCTGTGTTGACAGCTCAGAGCCTGGAGCCTGCTTTGGATTCTGTGTCTCCCTCTCTCCCTCTCTGGCCCTCCACTGTTCATGCTCGCTCGCTCTCTCTCTCTCACTCTGTCTCCCTCTCTCAAAAATAAATAAGCATTAAAAATATATAAAGTCATTTTAAAAATCATGTATAAGGTGAGGTTTTTGCAAGGTTAACGTGTGTTCCCACAGACTCCTTCCATCTTCTGTGTGCATATAGCTCTGTGTGTATATACAGACCGCGTATCATGCTTTAAAACCCTCCAAAATAAATCACATGCTGTACACATAGTATTTCGCGATCTGCCCTTTACACTCAAGATTTGGAACATGTTACATGCTCTCAAACAGCATTCCTCCATGTCATTTTAATGGCTTCCTAGTATTTCACTTTGATTATCATTTTGGGTCGATTGACACATTTGACAAACACACCAGGCAAACTCACTCTGTTTCCAAGAAGCTGGATGTGGTTTTCCTGTTCAATGCCAGATGACCTGAGACAACCAAGGAAGAGACGTGCTGCTTCCCAAAACACAGGGTCTCACATCCTCACGCCAGACTGTGCTTCTGCACCTGCCATTCCCCCCGATCTCAGGTACTACCCAAAATGGCCAGCTGCCTACACATTCCCGGCCACTCCCTGCTCCTTTGGAAACAGTGCTGACAGGCAACAGAGTAACGTGCATGTAAGACAAGACAAAGAAGGAATCAAGGAGGGGAGCCCCATAACATGCTTCCATAAAATTCGAAAGAATTAAACCCTGGACGTTGAAGTAACCCCGCTGGTCAACACAAGATTCTAAGATCCTAAAACCTTGACATTGACACTTGGTCCTTAACTTGACTTGTAATTAATAAAAGTGGAATGAAGTCCAATGAAACCAACGACCTGTCGATGCAGAGAGTCCTTCTTTGCCATCTCGTTTTCAAGTTTCTCCTTGAGGTCGTGCAGAGAGGTGGCTTTGTGCTGTGCCCTGAGGCAGCGCTTCTCAAGGGTAGTGATCCTGTCTTGCATGTCTTCCTTCTGGGCCATGGCCTACAGCAGGTATTTCCGAGGGAAAACACGGAAAGAACCAGCGTACGACACATTAACACACTCCAGACACAAAACCCGGGCGAAATCCTCATTTTCCAAACAAACAGAAAAGTAGCATCCTCGGGGCACCTGGGTGGCTCAGCCGGTGTCGCTCTGTGAGTTGGCGCCCCGCGTCAGGCTCTGTGCCGACAGTGCGGAGGCTGCTCGGGATTCTGACCAGTTACCCAGGCTTATTCTTTCCCATGTGTTCAAAGACAAACGGATAAAAAAGTCTCCCGGAAGTCACAACCTCGGTTGCCTCCGGACACCGTTGAGCTTTCCACAGAACAGCGACTTGCCTCTGGAGGCACACACCATGAGACAACCATCCTTTTTCCGGGGAAAAGGCGGATGAAATCTCATCCAATTACCACAAAGTTGAAGCAGCAGTGGTAACAAATGGAAGCCAAACTCCACCTTTCATATAACTGGAAGTCATCTTCTATAGCCTAACCCTGTAACAACATTGTATCCCATGGTATCTGACACTGCAAATGAAACCAGAACGTCCTGCCCTCCGTTTCTTGCCCAACACCCGAAAGATTCCTCTTCCAGCCCTCCGTGTTTCCTAAGCAATTTATGTCAGCCATCTCAAGAGTGAAAGTGATGAGTCTTAAGAAAGGATTTTCTAAATTCTCTGCATATTGAACTCTGCTACGGGGTCTCCCCCCACCTTTGCCAAACAACAACTTCACTGAACGGGTTATATAAGTTCTGCAAATACGTTTGTTTTAAATTCTGACACGACCTCATCCACGCTAAGGTACTAAACAGACTGCTCGTGATTGTCCATGTTTCCCAAAGCACGAGACCCCCCACCCCTTGTCGCTTTTGGAGGACACACTGTGTCCCAGCAAAGCAGCAGTGCTGATTGCCCACACACAGGCACACTCTGATCCGTGTGAGGTGGCGTCTCAGTGTGATTTTGATTTGTAGTCCCCTGATGAGGAGTCACTTTGAGCATCTTTTCTTTTTTCTTGTATTCAACATAATTTGTTGTCAAATTGGTTTCCATTCAACACCCAGTGCTCATCCCCACAGGTGCCCTCCTCAATGGCCATCACCCACTTTCCCTTCTCCCCCACCCCCCATCAACCCTCAGTTTGTTCTCAGTATTTAAGACTCCCTTAGGGTATGCCTCCTTCCCGCTCTGTAACTCATTTCCCCCTTTCCCCTCCCCTCTGCTCTCCTGTGAAGTTTCTCAGGATCCACATATGAATGAAAACACATGGTATCTGTCTTTCTCTGCCTGACTTATTTCACTTGGCAGAACACCCTGCAGTTCCTTCCACGTTGCCACAAATGGCCAGATTTCATCTTTTCTCATCGCCAACTAGTATTCCATTGTATATAGAAACCTCATCTTCTTTATCCATTTGTCCATTGACGGGCATTTAGGCTCTTTCCATCATGTGGCTATTGTTGAAAACGCTGCTATAAACATTGGGGTACGAGTCCCCTGTGCATCAGCACTCCTGAATCCCCTGAATTCTAGCAGTGCTATTGCTGCGTCATAGGGTAGATCTATTTTTAATGTGGTGAGGAACCTCCACACTGTTTCCAGAGTGGCCGCACCAGGTTTTCTTCCCACCAACAATGCAAGAGGGTTCCTGTTTCTCCTATCCTCTTCAGCATCTATTTTGTCCTGATTTGTTCATTCCCGCCACTCCGACTGATGTGAAGTGGAATCTCAGTGTGGTTTAGATTTGTATTCCTCTGATGAGGAGTGACGCTGAGTATCTTGTCATATGTCTCTTGGTCATCTGGATGTCTTCTTTCGAAAAGTACCTATTCATGTCTTCTGCCCATTTCATCCCCCGATTATTTGTTTTCAGGTGTGGCGTTTGGTGAGCTCTTTACAGGTGTTTGGATACTAGCCCTGTGTCTGATACGTCATTTGCAAATATCTTTTCCCATTTCATCTGTTGTCTTTTTGTTTTGTTGCTTGTTTCCTTTGCAGTGCAGAAGGTGTTTATCTTGATGAGGTCCCAATAGTTCATTTTTGCTTTTAATTCCCTTGCCGTTGGAGACGTGTCATGTAAGAAATTGCCACAGCTGAGGTAGGAGAGGTTTTGTCCTGCTTTCTCCTCTCGGGTTTTAAAGGTTTCGTGTCTCACATTCAGGTCCTTTATCCATTTTGAGTTTATTTTTGTGTATGCTGTAAGAAAGTGATCTAGTTTCATTCTTCTGCATGTTGCTGTCCAGTTCTCCCAGCACCAGTGGTTAAAGAGTCTGGTTTTTTTCCATTGTATACTCTTTCGTGCTTTGTGGAAGATTAGTGGGCCGGGCCATACATTTGTGGGTCTGAATCTGGGTTCTCTATTCTGTTCCATTGGCCTATTTGTCTGTTTGTGTGCCCATTCCATACTGTCTTGATGATAACAGGTTTGTAGCAGAGGCTACATTCTGGGACTGTGATGCCTCCTGCTTTGGTTTTCTTCTTCAATATTACTTTGTATATTCGGGGAATTTTTGGTTCCACACAAATGTTAGCATTACTTGTTCTAGCTTTGAAAAGAATGGTGGCACGATTTTGATGGGAATGCATTGAAAGTGTAGATTGCTTTGGATGGTATTGACATTTTAACAATATTTATTCTTTGAATCCATGAACATGGAATGTTTTCCCATTTCTTTGTGTCTTCTTCAATTTCCTTCATAACCCTTGTATAGTTTTCAGCACACAGAACTTTTATATGTTTGGATTGGTTCATTCGTATGTTTAGGTTATTGATAGGTATTTTATGGTCCTGGTGCAACTGTAAACGTGATCAGTTTCTTTAGTTCTCTTTCTGTTTCGTTGTTATTGGTATATTAAAATGTGAGGGGTTTCTGTACATTGATTTTGTACCCTGCGACTTTGCTGAATTGATGTATCAGTTCGAGGAGACTTTTGGTGGATTCTGTCAGGTTTTCCAGGTAGAGTATCATGTGGTCTGTGCAGAGTGAACGTTTGACTTCATCTTTGCCATTGTGATGCCATTTATTTCATTTTTTTGTCTGATTGCTGGTTCTAGGAATTGAAAAACTATGTTCAACAACAGTGGTGACAGTGGACATGCCTGTCATGTTCCTGATCTCAGGGGGAAAGTTTGCAGTTTATCCCCAGGAGAATTATATTAGCTGCGGCCTTGTATCATACATGGCTTTTATGATGTCTACATATGTTCCTTCTATTCTGACTTTCTTTTTTAATTTTTTTTCAACGTTTTTTATTTATTTTTTGGGACAGAGAGAGACATAGCATGAACGGGGAAGGGGCAGAGAGAGAGGGAGACACAGAATCGGAAACAGGCTCCAGGCTCTGAGCATTCAGCCCAGAGCCCGACGCGGGGCTCGAACTCACGGACCGCGAGATCGTGACCTGGCTGAAGTCGGACGCTTAACCGACTGCGCCACCCAGGCGCCCCATATTCTGACTTTCTTGAGGGTTTTTATTACGAAAGGATGCTGTGTTTTGTCAAATGCTTTCTCTGCCTGTATTGACAGGATCATGTGGTTCTTACCTGTGATTTTCTTAATGTGATGTATCGTATTGATTGATTTGCAAATATTGAACCAGCCCTATAGCCCAGATAGGAATCCTACTTGATCATGGTGAAAAATTCTTTTCATATGCTGTGCGTTTGATTTGCCAGTATCTTGTTGAGAATTTTTGTATTCTCATTCATCAGGCATATTGTCCTATAGTCGTCTTTTTTTTTTTTTTTGCTGGGTCTCTGTCTGGTTTGGGAATCAAAGTAAAGCTGGCTTTGTAGAATGTGTCTAGAAGTTTCCCTTCCATTTCTATTCTGTGGAACAGCTTGAGAAGGATAGATATTAACTGCTTTAGATGTCTGATGGAATTCCCCAGGGAAGCATGTGGTCCAGAAAATGAGATAAATATTAGGAAGCAATGACTAAGACAACTCCCTGGCAAGCTGATGGTCTCAGGAATAAGATATGGATAGATATGAAACACATATGGGTACAGCAAAGGGAAGCTTCCGTCATCTACCGTGGGAACCCAAAGGCAAGATGCCTGTGTTATTACCTTAGAAATGAGGGAAAGCTTCTGGAGTTCACTGTTTTCCCTTGCCATCCTATCAGTGGATAGAGAAGACAGTGATTCCAAGGTAACAGGCTCGTGCTGCAGGCTAAGCTCAAATGTTTGGAACAGGGCTTGGATGCAGTAGTTCATGAATGGTCTCTTTCTGTGCTAAGCAGTCCTCGAGAATACTGCCCATGGTGAACCAAGTGTTCCTCAGAGTAAAAGCATCTTTAACGGTCAGGGAGGGAAACAAGTTGGCTAGCCATCATTTCTTCTACCAGCCACCCAAACACCAAGTACTCTCAGGAAGGCAATCCTTCCTTTGGGATCTCAGAAACTGATTGCTCTTGGTTAGCACAGACCAGATTCAGAGCTCGTTAGGAGAGGCCGGCACTCACTATGCAGGGGACAGCCTCATTGCATTACATGAGACCCACGACATGGTTATCGGGTCACGGCCTGGGAGGGGTGCTGTGCGTTCCCGACCCAGGGCACTTGGACTCCAGATATACTTGGGAGGGAGAGTGTCAGCTCCCAGGGCGCAGCCCTCCCTAGAAGCTGGGGAATGTGCTTCTCCCTCACGTGGGGTGGTGTGTCGTGTGACGAGCATGCCTGGAAGATACTCTCATGTGCGTCCCCCAGATCCACAGGCTCTCAGGATGGCCCCTTGAGCAACCTCAGCAGCAGTCGCAGTAGCCAGGACTCGCTGCACAACGCCCCCAAAAAGAAGGTCATCAGTCTTCAGTGCGCTGCTTGCTAGGCAAGAAACAAAAGGTCCACCCCGGCCACGCTAGTGACAAGACCGCCTGAACAGGTTGGTGTCCCTTGCGTGGCTCCCGCATGAGTGAGGTCTTACTGGCATCGTTCCTCTAGATCCGCAGTCACTCGACCTGCAGACCCCTTCCCCTGTCGGGAGACCTTCACGTGGCTGTTGACACCCCCCACCTCCCATTTCATCACTCTGCTTCCCCACAGCCACTGAATTGGAGGTTGAAAACCCTTCCACGGTGCCCTGGGACTCAGCAAATTTGGCGGACAAGCTGATAAACACAATAAACTTTAAAAAATAACCATTGTGGTATTTGTCATGTTGCTGAGTAGTTCTCAGCTGTACCTGGTTTTGAAGCAGTGGTTGTTTGTTCAATGTTCTATATAGCTGCAAATAGGTTGTATCTCCTCCACAGTGAACCTGAGGCCCGAATTCAACTATGGTTCCTGGAGGACGTAGAGCATGTATGAAATCTGGAAAGGACTCACGTGGATTCCCAGTCCACCTTGAGAAGTTGTGCAGGGAGGGCGTGACCCCAGAGCACTTGACGCTGAGCCTGGCTCCTGAAGAGATGAGTTTGGGGCTCTGGGGAAGCTACATATTAGCATTCCTGTGCTTCCGTTTAATCACCTGTTAATAGGAACAGTGGGAGCACTTCCATCACATGGCTTTTAGGAGTGTCTGCATCTAAATATCCACGAGATACTTTGATCACAGAAGCTCCATCACATTATGTGTAACTGCAGCCCCTGTGAGGACATGGTCACCAGCATTCAGAAACTGTCATTCATCTGGTGGTCTCTCTGGCTTATTCACTAGGCTGCCCTCCTTTTTCCTTCCCCTGTAGTTTTTGAGTTTCTCTTAAATAGACTCTGACCTTTGCAATCTATTCAGTACCACTTTTTTTTTTTTAATTTTTTTTTCAACATTTATTTATTTTTGGGACAGAGAGAGACAGAGCATGAACGGGGGAGGGGCAGAGAGAGAGGGAGACACAGAATCGGAAACAGGCTCCAGGCTCTGAGCCATCAGCCCAGAGCCCGACGCGGGGCTCGAACTCCCGGACCGCGAGATCGTGACCTGGCTGAAGTCGGACACTTAACCGACTGCGCCACCCAGGCGCCCCAGTACCACTTTTTTTAACTGCTCTTGATTCTGACAATGAGTAACAGCAGTGGGTTTCATTTCTTACCAAGCAGCTGAGGCGCTGTGATGCCCGGGATGGGGGCCCAGAGGAGTGGTGCAGGCATATCTCTCTGGGACTTTCCACTGCAGAGCAGGTCGCATGTGGGTTGAGCGTGTCCCAGAGCTGAGTTAAGTGGATGAAGGAGGCAGGTTGAGACCACATCCCAGTGATCCGACAACTGAAAAATAAAAGTGAGCCCTCTTCAACAGAAGAGGCGGTTTGCAGTTTAGTGGGGTGGAGCAGGAGGTGGGCCAAGGGGGGACATTGGAGACGGTGGGACGACGGGACGGGGCCTTGAGCCGGGGAAGAACTCAGTGGGCTCTGTGATACACCGGACAGCAGGCAAGGGATGTGTCCACGCTTCAGTGGCCCGAGTGCCTACGAGGTCTGGAGCGGGGTGTCTCACGTCCACACTGGGTCCACAGGGCCCCTTACCGCTAGAGGCCATTTCCCCTTCAGCCCCCGGACTTGTCTGTTGGTTTCTCTTTCTGTCTGCCTCAATCTAGTCTCCTTCTCAGAACTCATAATAAGGATCATGACTGTCCCTCTCAGTTGTACTTCAGTTGAAATGCCGTTATTTCTGTTACTGCTCACAATTCCGTAGGAACCCTCAGGCTTTTGGTTCCCTGGGAATGCAAGTTTGTAGAAACTGTTTACAGTGGTCTGATTTGAATGTCCCTATGTTTGAAGTGTATAAAAGTGTTTTACAATAACTTGGATAGTTGCCACCTTGCTGTATGCAATTTGATACTGAAAGTAGACCTTTTGCTCCTGGAACCGTGCTGGGAAAATTCTGTCCCTTAGATGTTGCTGATATGTTTTCTTTCACATCCTTATACTTTCTGTAATGAAAACACTAAGATTCGTGGTAATACCTTCCGGTTCTCCCACCCCACTGCTCCCCGAAATGTGTATTTTTGCAAGTTGAGAGGTAACAAAAAGTGTGGGTTGGTTGCTTTCTGCGTGGAGCCTGCTTTGGGTCCTCTTCCTCCTTTCTCTCTGCCCCTTTCTCCTCATACACACTCGTTCTCTCTCTCTCTCTCTCTCTCTCTCTCTCTCAAACTCTAAAAACAGGGGCGACTGCGTGGCGAAGTCAGTGAAGCATCTGAGTCTTGGTTTCGGCACAGGTCATGTTCTCACACTTAGTGAATGTGAGCCTTGCATTGGGCTCAGAGCTGACAGCGGGGAGTTAGCTTAGGATTCTCTCTCCCCCGAACTCTCTGCCCCTGCTCCACTCCTGCTTTTTCTGTCTCTTAAAAAAAAAAAAAGTATAAAAAATAAATAAACAAACCAATTAGCTATTGAGGAACCAATAGTTTCACAGAGATGAGGAGTTTGGTTTCTTTCATTTTTGCTATTTGACACCGATAGTCTTCAGAAATATTTTTGACATCATAACACACTGGCTGCAGCCTGGGAATAGAGCCTGTAAGTTGTGTTTTGGGGGTAGCCGGATATCTCACTGCAATCCAGGGCCCTGTGCTCTGGGGGAATGTTTCAGTTATTTATTTGAAAAGACACAAAACGTTGCATTCTCCTTCTACAAAAGCAGGACTGATTTCCTCCCACACCACTACCTAAGACTGTCGTCATTGCCCTAAGAACGAACACATGCTTGTGAGGAGAACAGGGCAAGGGCAAGGGCGCTGTGGGACTGTCCCGGCGTGTGGCACTGTCTGCAGCTCAAAGACTATTTGGAAAACGAAAAGGTAGTATCTTCTATGGCAGGAAGGCGATTTCACATAGACAGTGGAGCAGGCCCAGGCAGCCCAGGACTCTGCTGACTTGTGCCTGGTCAGGGTCCTGGCACAAGTGTGGCCCTGTCTCCCTTTACCCCCTGGGGCTGCCTTCTGGGCAGGGGGCCCGATGGCTGTCAGGAATGTGGGTAAATACCTGTAAACAAAACTGCAGAGCGAGGTCATTTTAAAGGGCTGGTAACTTTAGTATCCACTTTTGTTTTTTAATTTCCAATCAGTCTTGCTTTCTGGATGATGACAAATCTTTAGGAAGGCACCTTCTTGGAGAAAACAATGTAGACCAAAGGACATTTGTGACTTAGCTGCTGGGTCAGCAGAGACTCTCCCTGCAGACTTCTGGGTCACTTCCTCTCTGTCCTCTATGCAGCCAAAGAAGATGCAGCTGGTCGTCGGTCCGTGACATGCTGACCTGCCCCAGCCCCTCGGCGACAGCACCACGGGAGACTCTTTGACTGGAATGTGAACAATGGTGGAGAATGGCCGACTTCATATGTAACAAGGCTGTGGCCCTCTCAGGCTTCAATAATCTAATATGACTCATAACTTCTGCTTAACTGCTTGAATATTAGTGTGCTCTTTCACCTACTACAGCTAGACATCGTGGGTATCCTCAGTGCATGAGCTCTATCAGAGCCCAGTCCTGGGGGCCTGGGCAGCTTGCCTGGAGTGACCCACAGAACCTGGGAGCTGGGACCAGCGACTGCGGCTGGGCGCTTCAAGAGCCTGCTCCAGGCGTGGCAAGCCAAGCGGGTGCCGCGCTTCACCCATGCACGCGCCTGCCTGCCAGCTTCCCTGATTGCGCGGCTGCCTGCCACCCGGCCTGCTTACCTGCCTGCCAGCCTGCCTGGTTGCCTTCCGCCGCCCTCCGCCGCGGGCCCTGGGCCCCGGGCCCCGGGCGGTTGGGGGAGGCCCCGCAAGAGGACCCTGGCAACGCGCTGTGGCGAAAGCCCCGGCTTTCTCCATTCCCAGGATTCTTGCAGGCTGCTCCCGGCTTGGCCCCACTTCCGCCTCCGCTTCCATCACGAACCGCACTGCAAGGCACCTCGCAGCCGCACACCACATCACGCTGGGCTGCTCACTGGCAAGTGGGTGGAGCGAGCTTGGGGCATCAGGCCGCTCTTGCCTTCCAGACCCTACCCGCTGGGTTCTCAGCACCACCTCCCCAGCCCTAGGGCCGGCGCAGCCAGCCACCAGGCTGTTCCCTCCTGTCTGCCCCACCTGGTGCAAACCTACCCGGAACCCCCAGCACCCCCAGACAACATCACCAGCCCGAGTCCGCTGCCGTAGCTGGGCCTCGTGAAATGCCAGGGACCCTGGGGATGAGGGCACGAGGGAGGGAAGAGGTCCAGGACCCGGGAGCCCAGGCCTGTGGCTGATGCGGAGTCTGAGGTCGTGCTGCCCGTCCCGCCAGCTCCTGGGTTCTTGTATCCACCCAACCAGCCGCCAACCTCCAGCCCCCAGGCACCAGCCTCCGGTTCCGCCCACACCGTAACCCCCCCCTCGGAGCGGGTGCAGGTTTGGGTGGTGTGTCAGGAAAGGTGCACAGCTGGACTGTCGCTTCCAGTCGCTGCAGTGGGATTTGGCCAGGATCCGGGAATGGGGAGCGTGCCCCATTGAAGTGCCCTGGGGTGTGCGGGCACGGGGGGGGGGGCGAGGCGGGGAGGGGCAGGGCCAGGCAAGGCCCCTTTCTGGCCCGGGAGGGGCTGAGGGAGCAGTGGCTGGGGTGTGTATGGCCCCACCAGCGCCGCTCCCTGGGGAGACAGGGACGCAGGCAGGGAGGGGGGAGGGGCGGCGGGCGCCAAAGGAGTGATGAAGGAGGCCAAAGGCTTAAAAGGCAAAGGCCTACAGCCCCCGGTATTCCGGGTCCGTCTCCCTTCCAAGTGGGAACCAGGCCCGACCCTGCTTAGCTTCCCAGAGAAGACAGGGTCGGACGCGTTCTGGCTGCTATGGCCTAACAGGCCAGTGGCTGCTGCTGGGCGCTTCAAGAGCCTGCTCCACGCGTGCCAAGCCAATCGGGTGCCGCGCCTCACCCATGCACGCGCCTGCCTGCCAGCCTGCCTGCCAGCCTGCCTGCTTGCCTGCCGCCACCCTCTTCCGCGGGCCCTGGGCCCCGGGCCCTGGGTGGGTGGCACAGGCCCCGCAAGAGGACCCTGGCAACGCGCTGTGGCCCATGCCCCTGCGTTCTACAATCCCGGGACTCTTGCAGGCTGCTCCCGGCCTAGCCCCACTTCCGCCTCCGCTTCCATCCGGAACCGCACCCCAAGGCACCTCGCAGCCCCGCACCACACCACGCTGGGCTGCTCACTGGGAAGTGGGTGGAGCGAGCTTGGGGCATCAGGCCGCTCCTGCCTTCCGGGCCTGCCCCGCTGGGTTCTCAGCGCCTCCTCCCCAGCCCGAGGGCAAGAGGAGCCAGCCACCAGGCCGTTCCCTCCCGTCTGCCCCACCTGGTGCAAACCCACCCCAGAGCCCCCAGCGCCCACAGACAACATCACTAGCCCGAGGCCGCTGCCCTAGCTGGGCCTCGTGAAATGCCAGGGGCCTTGGGGATGAGGGCTCGAGGGAGAGAAGAGGTCCAGGACCCAGGGAGCCCAGGCCTTGGCGGAGTTGGAGGCTGGGGTCTTGTAGCCCTCCCTCCCGCCTAAACGCCCGCTCCTTGGTTCTTGTATCCACCCACCCAGCGCCCACCCTCCAGCCCCCAGGCGCAGCATCCGATTCCGCCCACACCGCACCACCCACCCTCCGTCCGGGTGCGGGTTTGGGTGGTGTGTCAGGAAAGGTGCAAAGCTGGGCTGTGGCTTCCAGTGGCTGCAGTGGCATTTGGCCGGGTGCCGGGAGTGGGGAGCGTGCCCCTTTGAAGTGCCGTGGGGTGTGCGGGCACGGGGGGGGGGGGGGGGGGCGAGGGGGGCGGGGCCGGGCCAGGCATGGCCGCCTCGCTCGCCCGGGAAGGGCTGAGGGAGTAGTGACTGGGGTGTGTTTGGCCCCATCAGCGGTGCTCCCTGGGGAGACAGGGACACAGACAGGGAGGGGGGAGGGGCGGCGGGCGCCAAAGGAGAGGTGAAGGAGGCCAAAGGTAAAGGCAAAGGCGTACAGCACCCGGTACTCCCACACCGTCTCCCATCCAAGTGCTAACAAGGCCCGACCCTGCTTAGCTTCCCAGAGAAGACTGGGTCGGGAGCGTTCAGGCTGCTGTGGCCCAGGAGGCCAGCGGCTGCCGCTGGGCGCTTCAAGACCCTGCTCCACGCGTCCCAAGCCAAGCGGGTGCCGCGCTTCACCCATGCACGCGCCTGACTGCCTGCCTGCCTGCCAGCCTGCCAGCCTGCCAGCCTTCCAGCCTGCCTGCTTTCCTGCCGCCGCCCTCCGCCGCGGCCCCGGGCCCTGGGCGGGTGACAGAGGCCGGGCAAGAGGACCCTGGCAACGCGCTGTGGTGCAAGCCCTGGTGTGCTCCAATCCCAGGACTCTTACAGGCTGCTCCCGGCTTGGCCCGAGGCCCGCCTCCGCTTCCATCCAGCACAGCAAGGCACCTCGCAGCCCAGCACCACACCACGTTGGGCTGCTCACTGGGAAGAGGGTGGAAGGTAGCCTGGGGCATCAGGTCTGCCGTGCCTTCCAGGCCCGCCCCGCCAGGTTCTCAGCGCTTCCTCCCCAGCACTAGGGCGAGCGCAGCCAGCCACCAGGCCGTTCCCTCCCGTCTGCCCCACCTGGTGCAAACCCACCCGGAGCCCCCAGCGCCCCCAGACAACATCACCAGCCCGAGTCCGCTGCCCTAGCTGGGCCTCTTGAAATGCCAGGGGCCCTGTGGATGAGGGCTCGAGGGAGGGAAGAGATCCAGGACCCAGGGAGCCCAGGCCTTGGGGGAGTTGGAGGCTGGGGTCGTGTTGCCCTCCCGCCCACGCAAACGCCCGCTCCTGGGTTCTTGTATCCACCCACCCAGCGCCCACCCTCCAGCCCCCAGGCGCCAGCCTCCGGTTCCGCCCACACCGTAACCCCCCCCTCGGAGCGGGTGCAGGTTTGGGTGGTGTGTCAGGAAAGGTGCACAGCTGGACTGTCGCTTCCAGTCGCTGCAGTGGGATTTGGCCAGGATCCGGGAATGGGGAGCGTGCCCCATTGAAGTGCCCTGGGGTGTGCGGGCACGGGGGGGGGGGGGGCGAGGCGGGGAGGGGCAGGGCCAGGCAAGGCCCCTTTCTGGCCCGGGAGGGGCTGAGGGAGCAGTGGCTGGGGTGTGTATGGCCCCACCAGCGCCGCTCCCTGGGGAGACAGGGACGCAGGCAGGGAGGGGGGAGGGGCGGCGGGCGCCAAAGGAGTGATGAAGGAGGCCAAAGGCTTAAAAGGCAAAGGCCTACAGCCCCCGGTATTCCGGGTCCGTCTCCCTTCCAAGTGGGAACCAGGCCCGACCCTGCTTAGCTTCCCAGAGAAGACAGGGTCGGACGCGTTCTGGCTGCTATGGCCTAACAGGCCAGCGGCTGCTGCTGGGCGCTTCAAGAGCCTGCTCCACGCGTGCCAAGCCAATCGGGTGCCGCGCCTCACCCATGCACGCGCCTGCCTGCCAGCCTGCCTGCCAGCCTGCCTGCTTGCCTGCCGCCACCCTCTTCCGCGGGCCCTGGGCCCCGGGCCCTGGGTGGGTGGCACAGGCCCCGCAAGAGAACCCTGGCAACGCGCTGTGGCCCATGCCCCTGCGTTCTACAATCCCGGGACTCTTGCAGGCTGCTCCCGGCCTAGCCCCACTTCCGCCTCCGCTTCCATCCGGAACCGCACCCCAAGGCACCTCGCAGCCCCGCACCACACCACGCTGGGCTGCTCACTGGGAAGTGGGTGGAGCGAGCTTGGGGCATCAGGCCGCTCCTGCCTTCCGGGCCTGCCCCGCTGGGTTCTCAGCGCCTCCTCCCCAGCCCGAGGGCAAGAGGAGCCAGCCACCAGGCCGTTCCCTCCCGTCTGCCCCACCTGGTGCAAACCCACCCCGGAGCCCCCAGCGCCCACAGACAACATCACTAGCCCGAGGCCGCTGCCCTAGCTGGGCCTCGTGAAATGCCAGGGGCCTTGGGGATGAGGGCTCGAGGGAGAGAAGAGGTCCAGGACCCAGGGAGCCCAGGCCTTGGCGGAGTTGGAGGCTGGGGTCTTGTAGCCCTCCCTCCCGCCTAAACGCCCGCTCCTGGGTTCTTGTATCCACCCACCCAGCGCCCACCCTCCAGCCCCCAGGCGCAGCATCCGATTCCGCCCACACCGCACCACCCACCCTCCGTCCGGGTGCGGGTTTGGGTGGTGTGTCAGGAAAGGTGCAAAGCTGGGCTGTGGCTTCCAGTGGCTGCAGTGGCATTTGGCCGGGTGCCGGGAGTGGGGAGCGTGCCCCTTTGAAGTGCCGTGGGGTGTGCGGGCACGGGGGGGGGGGGGGGGGCGAGGGGGGCGGGGCCGGGCCAGGCATGGCCGCCTCGCTCGCCCGGGAAGGGCTGAGGGAGTAGTGACTGGGGTGTGTTTGGCCCCATCAGCGGTGCTCCCTGGGGAGACAGGGACACAGACAGGGAGGGGGGAGGGGCGGCGGGCGCCAAAGGAGAGGTGAAGGAGGCCAAAGGTAAAGGCAAAGGCGTACAGCACCCGGTACTCCCACACCGTCTCCCATCCAAGTGCTAACAAGGCCCGACCCTGCTTAGCTTCCCAGAGAAGACTGGGTCGGGAGCGTTCAGGCTGCTGTGGCCCAGGAGGCCAGCGGCTGCCGCTGGGCGCTTCAAGACCCTGCTCCACGCGTCCCAAGCCAAGCGGGTGCCGCGCTTCACCCATGCACGCGCCTGACTGCCTGCCTGCCTGCCAGCCTGCCAGCCTGCCAGCCTTCCAGCCTGCCTGCTTTCCTGCCGCCGCCCTCCGCTGCGGCCCCGGGCCCTGGGCGGGTGACAGAGGCCGGGCAAGAGGACCCTGGCAACGCGCTGTGGTGCAAGCCCTGGTGTGCTCCAATCCCAGGACTCTTACAGGCTGCTCCCGGCTTGGCCCGAGGCCCGCCTCCGCTTCCATCCAGCACAGCAAGGCACCTCGCAGCCCAGCACCACACCACGTTGGGCTGCTCACTGGGAAGAGGGTGGAAGGTAGCCTGGGGCATCAGGTCTGCCGTGCCTTCCAGGCCCGCCCCGCCAGGTTCTCAGCGCTTCCTCCCCAGCACTAGGGCGAGCGCAGCCAGCCACCAGGCCGTTCCCTCCCGTCTGCCCCACCTGGTGCAAACCCACCCGGAGCCCCCAGCGCCCCCAGACAACATCACCAGCCCGAGTCCGCTGCCCTAGCTGGGCCTCTTGAAATGCCAGGGGCCCTGTGGATGAGGGCTCGAGGGAGGGAAGAGATCCAGGACCCAGGGAGCCCAGGCCTTGGGGGAGTTGGAGGCTGGGGTCGTGTTGCCCTCCCGCCCACGCAAACGCCCGCTCCTGGGTTCTTGTATCCACCCACCCAGCGCCCACCCTCCAGCCCCCAGGCGCCAGCCTCCGGTTCCGCCCACACCGTAACCCCCCCCTCGGAGCGGGTGCAGGTTTGGGTGGTGTGTCAGGAAAGGTGCACAGCTGGACTGTCGCTTCCAGTCGCTGCAGTGGGATTTGGCCAGGATCCGGGAATGGGGAGCGTGCCCCATTGAAGTGCCCTGGGGTGTGCGGGCACGGGGGGGGGGGGGCGAGGCGGGGAGGGGCAGGGCCAGGCAAGGCCCCTTTCTGGCCCGGGAGGGGCTGAGGGAGCAGTGGCTGGGGTGTGTATGGCCCCACCAGCGCCGCTCCCTGGGGAGACAGGGACGCAGGCAGGGAGGGGGGAGGGGCGGCGGGCGCCAAAGGAGTGATGAAGGAGGCCAAAGGCTTAAAAGGCAAAGGCCTACAGCCCCCGGTATTCCGGGTCCGTCTCCCTTCCAAGTGGGAACCAGGCCCGACCCTGCTTAGCTTCCCAGAGAAGACAGGGTCGGACGCGTTCTGGCTGCTATGGCCTAACAGGCCAGCGGCTGCTGCTGGGCGCTTCAAGAGCCTGCTCCACGCGTGCCAAGCCAATCGGGTGCCGCGCCTCACCCATGCACGCGCCTGCCTGCCAGCCTGCCTGCCAGCCTGCCTGCTTGCCTGCCGCCACCCTCTTCCGCGGGCCCTGGGCCCCGGGCCCTGGGTGGGTGGCACAGGCCCCGCAAGAGGACCCTGGCAACGCGCTGTGGCCCATGCCCCTGCGTTCTACAATCCCGGGACTCTTGCAGGCTGCTCCCGGCCTAGCCCCACTTCCGCCTCCGCTTCCATCCGGAACCGCACCCCAAGGCACCTCGCAGCCCCGCACCACACCACGCTGGGCTGCTCACTGGGAAGTGGGTGGAGCGAGCTTGGGGCATCAGGCCGCTCCTGCCTTCCGGGCCTGCCCCGCTGGGTTCTCAGCGCCTCCTCCCCAGCCCGAGGGCAAGAGGAGCCAGCCACCAGGCCGTTCCCTCCCGTCTGCCCCACCTGGTGCAAACCCACCCCGGAGCCCCCAGCGCCCACAGACAACATCACTAGCCCGAGGCCGCTGCCCTAGCTGGGCCTCGTGAAATGCCAGGGGCCTTGGGGATGAGGGCTCGAGGGAGAGAAGAGGTCCAGGACCCAGGGAGCCCAGGCCTTGGCGGAGTTGGAGGCTGGGGTCTTGTAGCCCTCCCTCCCGCCTAAACGCCCGCTCCTTGGTTCTTGTATCCACCCACCCAGCGCCCACCCTCCAGCCCCCAGGCGCAGCATCCGATTCCGCCCACACCGCACCACCCACCCTCCGTCCGGGTGCGGGTTTGGGTGGTGTGTCAGGAAAGGTGCAAAGCTGGGCTGTGGCTTCCAGTGGCTGCAGTGGCATTTGGCCGGGTGCCGGGAGTGGGGAGCGTGCCCCTTTGAAGTGCCGTGGGGTGTGCGGGCACGGGGGGGGGTGGGGGGGCGAGGGGGGCGGGGCCGGGCCAGGCATGGCCGCCTCGCTCGCCCGGGAAGGGCTGAGGGAGTAGTGACTGGGGTGTGTTTGGCCCCATCAGCGGTGCTCCCTGGGGAGACAGGGACACAGACAGGGAGGGGGGAGGGGCGGCGGGCGCCAAAGGAGAGGTGAAGGAGGCCAAAGGTAAAGGCAAAGGCGTACAGCACCCGGTACTCCCACACCTTCTCCCATCCAAGTGCTAACAAGGCCCGACCCTGCTTAGCTTCCCAGAGAAGACTGGGTCGGGAGCGTTCAGGCTGCTGTGGCCCAGGAGGCCAGCGGCTGCCGCTGGGCGCTTCAAGACCCTGCTCCACGCGTCCCAAGCCAAGCGGGTGCCGCGCTTCACCCATGCACGCGCCTGACTGCCTGCCTGCCTGCCAGCCTGCCAGCCTGCCAGCCTGCCTGCTTTCCTGCCGCCGCCCTCCGCCGCGGCCCCGGGCCCTGGGCGGGTGACAGAGGCCGGGCAAGAGGACCCTGGCAACGCGCTGTGGTGCAAGCCCTGGTGTGCTCCAATCCCAGGACTCTTACAGGCTGCTCCCGGCTTGGCCCGAGGCCCGCCTCCGCTTCCATCCAGCACAGCAAGGCACCTCGCAGCCCAGCACCACACCACGTTGGGCTGCTCACTGGGAAGAGGGTGGAAGGTAGCCTGGGGCATCAGGTCTGCCGTGCCTTCCAGGCCCGCCCCGCCAGGTTCTCAGCGCTTCCTCCCCAGCACTAGGGCGAGCGCAGCCAGCCACCAGGCCGTTCCCTCCCGTCTGCCCCACCTGGTGCAAACCCACCCGGAGCCCCCAGCGCCCCCAGACAACATCACCAGCCCGAGTCCGCTGCCCTAGCTGGGCCTCTTGAAATGCCAGGGGCCCTGTGGATGAGGGCTCGAGGGAGGGAAGAGATCCAGGACCCAGGGAGCCCAGGCCTTGGGGGAGTTGGAGGCTGGGGTCGTGTTGCCCTCCCGCCCACGCAAACGCCCGCTCCTGGGTTCTTGTATCCACCCACCCAGCGCCCACCCTCCAGCCCCCAGGCGCCAGCCTCCGGTTCCGCCCACATCACCCTCCCTCCGTCCGGGTGCGGGTTTGGGTGGTGTGTCAGGAAAGGTGCACAGCTGGACTGTGGCTTCCAGTCACTGCAGTGGGATTTGGCCGGGTTCCGGGAGTGGGGAGCGTGCCCCTTTGAAGAGCCCCGGGGTGTGCGGGCACGGGGGGGAGCGAGGCGGGGCGGGGCCGGGCCAGGCACCGCCGCCTTGCTGGCCCGGGAGGGGCTGAGGGAAGGGTAGCTGGGGTGTGTTTGGCCCCAGCAGCGCCGCTCCCTGGGGAGACAGGGACGCAGGCAGGGAGGGGGGACGGGCGGCTGGCGCCAAAGGAGTGGTGAAGGAGGCCAAAGACTTAAAAGGCAAAGGCCTACAGCACCCGGTATTCCAAGTCCGTCTCCCTTCCAAGTGGGAACCAGGCCCGACCCTGCTTAGCTTCCCAGAGAAGACAGGGTCGGACGCGTTCTGGCTGCTATTGCCGAACAGGCCAGCGGTGCCGCTGGGCGCTTCAATAGGCTATTGCACGCCTGCCAAGCCTAGCGGGTGCCGTGCCTCAGCCATGTACGCGCCTCACTGCCTGCCTGCCTGCCAGCCTGCCTGCCTGCTTGTCTGCCTGCCAGCCTGCCTGCTCGCCTGCCTGCCAGCCTGCCTGCTCGCCTGCCTGCCAGCCTGCCTGCTTGCCTGCCTGCCAGCCTGCTTCCGGCCTGCCAGCCTGCCTGCTTGCCTGCCTGCCTGCCTGCCTGCCAGCCTGCCTGCCTGCCTGCCAGCCTGCCTGCTTGCCTGCCTGCCACCCTGCCTGCCTGCCTGCCTGCCAGCCTGCCTGCCTGCCTGCCTGCCAGCCTGCCTGCCAGCCTGCAGCCGCCGCCGCCTCAGCCGCAGCCCCCGCCGCCCCCGCCGCCGAAGCGCTGCCGAAGCCGCCGCCGCCGCCGCCGCCTCAGCCGCAGCCGCCGCCGCCGCCGTCCAAGCTTCGGCGGCAGTCGCCGCCGCCGCCGCCGCTTCAGCCGCAGACGCCGCCGCCCCCGCCTCAGCCACAGCCACCGCCGCCGTCCCAGCCTCGGCTGCAGCCGACGCCGCCGCCGCCCCCGCCGCCGCAGCCGTCGCCGCCACCTCAGCCGCAGCCTCAGCTGCAGCCGCCTCAGCCGCCGCCGCCGCCGCCGCCGCCGCCTCAGCCGCAGCCGCCGCCGCTGCCGCCACCGCCCGCAGCCGTGGGGCCGCGGCGGGTGGCGGAGGCCGCGCCAGAGGACCCTGGCAACGCGCTGTGGCGCAATCCCCGGCGTTCTGTAACCCCGGGACTCTTGCAGGCGGCTCCCGGCTTGGCCCCAGGCCCGCCTCTACTTCCATCCCGCAGTGCACCGCACCGCACCGCACCTCGCAGCCCCGCACCACACCACCTTGGGCTGCTCACTGGGAAGAGGGCGGAAGCCAGCATGGGGCATCAGGAGGCTCCTGCCTTCGGGGCCCGCCCCGCCAGGTTCTCAGCGCTTCCTCCCCAGCACTAGGGCGAGCGCAGCCAGCCACCAGGCCGTTCCCTCCCGTCTGCCCCACCTGGTGCAAACCCACCCGGAACCCCCAGCGCCCCCAGACAGCATCATCAGCACGAGTCCGCTGCCCTAGCTGGGCCTCTTAAAATGCCAGGGGCCCTGGGGATGAGGGCTCGAGGGGGGGAAGAGATCCAGGACGCAGGGAGCCCAGGCCTTGGGGAAGTTGGAGGCTGGGGTCGTGTTGCCCTCCTGCCCACGCAAACGCCCGCTCCTGGGTTCTTGTATCCACCCACCCAGCGCCCACCCTCCAGCCCCCAGGCGCCAGCCTCCGGTTCCGCCCACATCACCCTCCCTCCATCCGGGTGCGGGTTTGGGTGGTGTGTCAGGAAAGGTGCACAGCTGGACTGTGGCTTCCAGTCACTGCAGTGGGATTTAGCCGGGTTCCGGGAGTGGGGAGTGTGCCCCTTTGAAGAGCCCCGGGGTGTGCAGGCACGGGGGGGCGGGGGGGAGCGAGGCGGGGCGGGGCCGGGCCAGGCATGGCCACCTTGCTGGCCCGGGAGGGGCTGAGGGAACATTAGCTGGGGCGTGTTTGGCCCCAGCAGTGCCGCTCCCTGGGGAGACAGGAACGCAGGCAGAGAGGGCGGACGGGCGGCGGGCGCCAAAGGAGTGGTGAAGGAGGCCAAAGGCTTAAAAGGCAAAGGCCTACAGCACCCGGTATTCCGAGTCCGTCTCCCTTCCAAGTGGGAACCAGGCCCGAACCTGCTTAGCTTCCCAGAGAAGATGCGGTCGGACGCGTTCTGGCTTCTATGGTCGAACAGGCCAGCGGCTGCCGCTGGGCGCTTCAAGAGCCTGCTGCACGCGTGCCAAGGCAAGCGGGTGGCGCGCCTCACCCATGCACGCGCCTCACTGCCTGCCTGCCTGCCAGCCTGCCTGCCAGCCTGCCTGCTTGCCTGCCTGCCAGCCTGCCTGCTTGCCTGCCTGCCTGCCAGCCTGCTTGCCGGTCTGCCAGCCTGCCTTCTTGCCTTCCGCCGAGGGCCCTGGGCCCAGGCCCCGGGCGGGTGGCAGAGGCCCCACAAGAGGACCCTGGGAACGCGCTGTGGCCCAAGCCCCGGCGTTCGCCAATCCCGGGACTCTTGCAGGCTGCTACAGGCTTGGCCCCACTTCCGCCCCCGCTTCCATCCAGCACAGCAAGGGATCTCCCAGCCGAGCACCACACCATGCTGGGCTGCTCACTGGGAAGTGGGTGGAGCGAGCTTGGGGCATCAGGCCAGTCGTGCCTTCAGGGCCCGCCCCGCTGGGATCTCAGCGCCTCCTCCCCAGCCCTGGGGCGAGCGCAGCCAGCCACCTGGCCTTTCCCTCCCGTCTGCCCCACCTGGTGCAAACCCACCCCGGAGCCCCCAGCGCCCCCAGACACCATCACCAGCCCGAGGCCGCTGCCCTAGCTGGGCCTCGTGAAATGCCAGGGGCCCTGGGGATGAGGGCTCGAGGGAGGGAAGAGGTCCAGGACCCAGGGAGCCCAGGGCTGTGGCGGAGGCGGAGTCTGGAGTCGCGCTGCCCCTCAGCTCACTCCTGGGTTCTTGTATCCACCCACCCAGCTCCCACCCCCCAGCCCCCAGGCGCCAGCCTCCCGTTCCGCCCACACCGTAACCCCCCCCTCGGAGCGGGTGCGGGTTTCGGTGGTGTGTCAGGAAAGGTGCACAGCTGGACTGTCGCTTCCAGACCCTGCAGTGGGATTTGGCCGGTTTCCGGGAGTGGGGAGCGTGCCCATTTGAAGTGCCCTGGGGTGTGCGGGCACGGGGTGGGGAGGGGGGGCGAGGCGGGGCGTGGCCGGGCCAGGCACGGCCGCCTTGCTGGGCCGGGAGGGGCTGAAGGAAGGGTAGCTGGGGTGTGTTTGGCCCCAGCAGCGCCGCTCCCTGGGGAGACAGGGACGCAGGCAGGGAGGGGGGACGGGCGGCGGGCGCCAAAGGAGTGGTGAAGGAGGCCAAAGGCTTAAAAGGCAAAGGCCTACAGCACCCGGTATTCCGAGTCCGTCTCCCTTCCAAGTGGGAACCAGGCCCGACCCTGCTTAGCTTCCCAGAGAAGACGCGGTCGGACGCGTTCTGGCTCCTATGGCCGAACAGGCCAGCGGTGCCGCTGGGCGCGTCAATAAGCTATTGCACGCCTGCCAAGCCTAGCGGGTGCCGTGCCTCAGCCATGTACGCGCCTCACTGCCTGCCTGCCTTCCAGACTGCCTGCCTGCCAGCCTGCCTGCCTGCTCGCCTGCCTGCCAGCCTGCCTGTTTGCCTGCCTGCCAGCCTGCCTGCCTGCCTGCCTGGCAGCCTGCCTGCTCGCCTGCCTGCCAGCCTGCCTGTTTGCCTGCCTGCTACCCTGCCTGCCTGCCTGCCTGCCAGCCTGCCTGCTTGCCTGCCTGCCTGCCTGCCTGCCAGCCTGCCTGCTTGCCTGCCTGCCAGCCTGCCTGCTTGCCTTCCGCCGCCCTCCGCCGCGGGCCCTGGGCCCCGGGCCCCGGGCGGGTGGCAGAGGCCCCGCAAGAGGACCCTGGCAACGCGCTGTGGCCCAAGCCCCGGCGTTCTCCAATCCCGGGACTCTTGGGGGCTGCTCCAGGCGTGGCCCCACTTCCGCCTCCGCTTCCGTCCAGAACCGCACCGCTGGGCACCTGCAGCCGCGCACCACACCATGCTGGGCTGGTCACTGGGAAGTGGGTGGAGCGAGCTTGGGGCATCAGGCCAGTCGTGCCTTCCGGGCCCGCCCCGCTGGGATCTCAGCGCCTCCTCCGCAGCCCTGGGGCGAGTGCCACCAGCCACCAGGCCTTTCCCTCCCGTCTGCCCCACGTGGTGCAAACCCACCCGGAGCCCCCAGCGCCCCCAGACACCATCACCAGCCCGAGGCCGCTGCCCTAGCTGGGCCTCGTGAAATGCCAGGGGCCCTGGGGATGAGGGCTCGAGGGAGGGAAGAGGTCCAGGACCAGGTCCAGGTCCAGGACCAGGGCTGTGGCGGATGCGGAGTCTGGAGTCGCGCTGCCCCTCCGCTCGCTCCAGGGTTCTTGTATCCACCCACCCAGCCCCCAGCCCCCAGCCCCCAGGCGCCAGCCTCCCGTTCCGCCCACACCGCACCACCCACCATCTGTCCGGGTGCGGGTTTGGGTGGTGTGTCAGGAAAGGTGCAAAGCTGGGCTGTGGCTTCCAGTGGCTGCAGTGGCATTTGGCCGGGTGCCAGGAGTGGGGAGCGTGCCCCTTTCAAGTGTTGGGGTGTCCGGGCACGGGGGGCGAGGCGGGGCGGGGCCGGGCCAGGCATGGCTGCCTCACCGGTCCAGGAGGGGCTGAGGGAGTATTGACTGGGGTGTGTTTGGCCCCATCAGCGGTGCTCCCTGGGGAGACAGGGACACAGACAGGGAGGGGGGAGGGGCGGCGGGCGCCAAAGGAGAGGTGAAGGAGGCCAAAGGTAAAGGCAAAGGCGTACAGCACCCGGTACTCCCAGACCGTCTCCCATCCAAGTGCTAACAAGGCCTGACCCTGCTTAGCTTCCCAGAGAAGACTGGGTCGGAAGCGTTGAGGCTGCTATGGCCCAAGAGGCCAGCGGCTGCCGCTGGGTGCAAGACCCTGCTCCACGCGTCCCAAGCCAAGCGGGTGCCGCGCTTCACCCATGCACGCGCCTGACTGCCTGCCTGCCTGCCTGCCTGCCAGCCTGCCTGCCTGCCAGCGTGCCTGCCTTCCAGCCTGCCTGCTTTCCTGCCGCCGCCCTCCGCCGCGGCCCCCGGCCCTGGGCGGGTGACAGAGGCTGGGCAAGAGGACCCTGGCAATGCGTTGTGGTGTAAGCCCTGGTGTGCTCCAATCCCGGGACTCTTACAGGCTGCTCCTGGCTTGGCCCGAGCCCCGCCCCCGCTTCCATCCAGCACAGCAAGGGATCTCCCAGCCGAGCACCACACCATGCTGGGCTGCTCACTGGGAAGTGGGTGGAGCGAGCTTGGGGCATCAGGCCAGTCGTGCCTTCAGGGCCCGCCCCGCTGGGATCTCAGCGCCTCCTCCCCAGCCCTGGGGCGAGCGCAGCCAGCCACCTGGCCTTTCCCTCCCGTCTGCCCCACCTGGTGCAAACCCACCCCGGAGCCCCCAGCGCCCCCAGACACCATCACCAGCCCGAGGCCGCTGCCCTAGCTGGGCCTCGTGAAATGCCAGGGGCCCTGGGGATGAGGGCTCGAGGGAGGGAAGAGGTCCAGGACCCAGGGAGCCCAGGGCTGTGGCGGAGGCGGAGTCTGGAGTCGCACTGCCCCTCCGCTCGCTCCTGGGTTCTTGTATCCACCCACCCAGCCCCCACCCTCCAACCCCCAGGCGCCAAACGATGAGCCTTTCTTCTCAAGGAGGCCCACCTTGGATTCAGCCGCTGCCGCCTTTTGTAAGTCCTCTGTACGTTTCCCAAGAGACCAATAAGGACCCACATAGGTAGGGACGACTCTATGCCCCTACTCAGTACAAAGAAGCTACAGAAGATGAGACCTTCCACCTTCATCCATCTTCAAGGTTTCAGGGTTGACATTATTCAGGGAGGATATGATGAGGGAGCATAAGGCAGGCTGAGGGGTAAAGCACAAGCTGCCCCTCCTCCCACCCTGGGTGGAATATGATTGTTATTCCTTGGACAGTCTTGACCACCCAAGTACAGAGAAAAGGGCCTTAAGCACTTGTCATGGTAATGTGTGATGCTACGGCAAATGAAAATTAAATTCCCTTACTGCTTATAGCCCACTGACAATCTCTGAAACGGATAGAGTGACATCCCTCTAGGAGCTTAGCTGCTCGGTGATGGTGATGACCCTTTGCTAGGGGCAAAGCACAACCTAAGCCTAACATTATCCCAACCTTGAAGACCCTGCAAGTCAACTTCTTTTATTTCAACTGCCCAAGGTATATCCTGGCAGTATTCCTCCAAGCTTCCGCACCCGCCTCATATACATTGAATGGGTCTCATGACTTGGGTTTTATTATGTGGTAATGAAGGGCGTTTCCTTAGCCACACCTAGCCCCTCAAGGTGCTGAAAACTTGCTTCCTCCTAACCCTAACCCTATCCTTGACACCCTGCCAACCTGATGGCGTGTAATAATGAGTTACCCGTCAGGACCCCAGTGCAGATTTTCTTGCATGTGGTTTCTGTCCCCATCGTTTAATAAAATCGCCTTTGTTGTATGAAAGATGTCTTCAGGAGATCTTTCTTGGTCTTGGGCTCTGGATCACGTCCACCGTCGCCCCCAATCTTCAACAGTTCGTCAGCAGAACTCCAAACACTGGAGGATACAGATGCCTTCACCATGCAGAGCACACACTTCATCCATTGGCAATATTCTTCAGGATCTGCTACGTACCGGACCGAGCCCACTCGAGGACTGGTGCAGCAGAGCCATTCTCCAAATACCTGAGGGTTAGCCGCAAGTCAGAATCTGGTAACTAGGGGTCACTACTGGCTTCAAAGGACACGGCAACAAAAGCCAGTGCCAGGAACTTTTCACCCCTTTCTGGAGAAACACTGCAGGAGGTTTCCCTTGGTCCTAGCCCACACATGGTTCTTACTCCTGAGGCAACCATCCTATCAGGAGATTGTGCTCGTCGCATCATTGTTTGATTTATCACATTCTCTCGTGTTAAGAAAGAACTTTGGCCTTCTCTGTATCATTCTCCATCCTGTTGCTCTTTTCCCACAACGTTCTTTCTGTTGTCCACTCAGGGACAGTATCTCAGAGCCATGTTTTCTACTTTTAACAGGGTGTCCGACCATTTTCTTGTCACCGCGGGATCCCTTGGGCCACGGGGTCCCTCAGCAATTGCCTTTCAGCACTATGTGGACAAAGGTAAGCCCAGGGGATTTCAAAGTGCCCAGCAGCAATGCTCATGTGGAGTCAGGGTCACGGATATTGGGAAGGAGCTATCCTCCCTTCTGGGATAAGAGGAATGTGGAGGTAGACATTTCTGTCCCAGCTTGATTCCATAATTTGCTGAACTGAAACACTTTGGCCCTGTTTCTAGCCATTCTGATTTCCCTGGCCATAATGATAACCATGTCTCTGGTCTCAGGCAAGGACAATGAGACTGTCCCCTGCATAGTGAGTGCTGGCCACTCCTAACCAGCTCTGAATCTGGTCTGTGCTAACCAAGAGCAATCAGTTTCTGAGATCCCAAAGGAAGGATTGCCTTCCTGAGAGTACTTGGTGTTTGGGTGGCTGGTAGAAGAAATGATGGCTAGCCAACTTGTTTCCCTCCCTGGCCATTAAAGATTCCTTTACTCTGAGGAACAGTTGGTTCACCGTGGGCAGTATTCTCGAGGACTCCTTAGCACAGAAAGAGACCATTCATGAACTACTGCATCCAAGCCCTTTTCCAAACATTTGAGCTTAGCCTGCAGCACGAGCCTGTTACCTTGGAATCACTGTCCTCTCTATCCACTGACAGGATGGCAAGGGAAAACAGTGAACTCCAGAAGCTTTCCCTCTGTTTCTGAAGTAAGAACACAGGCATCTTGCCTTTCGGTTCCCATGGTAGTCGACAGAGGCTTCCCTTTGCCCTACTCATATGTGTTTCATATCTATCCATATCTTATTCCTGAGACCATCAGCTTGCCAGGGAGTTGTCCTAGTCATTGCATCCTAAGATTTATCTCATTTTCAGGACCACATGCTTCCCTGGGGAATTCCATCAGACATCTAAAGCAGTTAATATCTATGCTTCTCAAGCTGTTCCACAGAATAGAAATGGAAGGAAAACTTCCGGACTCACTCTACAAAGCCAGCTTTACTTTGATTCCCAAACCAGACAGAGATCCAGGAAAAAAAAGAAAAAAAAAAAAAAAAGACGACTACAAGACAATATGCCTGATGAATGAGAATACAAAAATTCTCAACAAGATACTGGCAAATCAAATGCACAACATATGAAAAGAATTTTTCACCGGGATCAAGTAGGATTCCTATCTCGGCTATAGGGCTGGTTCAATATTTGCAAATCAACCAATAGGATACATCACATTAAGAAAATCACAGGTAAGAACCACATGATCCTGTCAATACAGGCAGAGAAAGCATTTGAAAAAACACAGCATCCTTTCTTAATAAAAACCCTCAAGAAAGTCGGAATAGAAGGAACATATGTAAACATCATGAAAGCCACGTATGATACAAGCCCACAGCTAATATAATTCTCCGGGGGATAAACTGAAAACTTTCCCCCTGAGATCAGGAACATGACAGGCATGTCCATTCTCACCACTGTTGTTGAACATACTTTTGCAATTCCTAGAACCAGCAATCAGACAACAAAAGGAAATAAATGGTATCACAATGGCAAAGATGAAGTCAAACATTCACTCTTCACAGACCACATGATACTCTCCATGGAAAACCTGACAGAATCCACCAAAAGTCTCCTCGAACTGATACATCAGTGCAGCAAAGTCGCAGGGTACAAAAGCAATGTACAGAAACCCATTGCATTTTGATATACCAATACCAAACAGAAAGAGAAGTAAGGAAACTGATCACGGTCATAGTTGCACCAGGACCATAAAATATCTATCAATAGCCTAAAAATACGAATGAACCTATCCAAAGATATAAAAGATGTGTGTGCTGAAAACTATAGAAGGTTTATGAAGTAAATTGAGGAAGACACAAAGAATGGGAAAACTTTCCATGTTCATGGATTCGAAGAATGAATATTGTTAAAATGTCAATACCACCCAAAGCAATCTACACCTTCAATGCAATCCCCATCAAAATCGTGCCACCATTCTTTCCAAAGCTAGAACAAATAATGCTAACGTGTGTATGGAAGCACAAAAGACCCCGAATATACAAAGTAATATTCAAGAAGAAAACCAAAGCGGGAGGCATCACAGTGCCAGAATGTAGCCTCTGCTACAAACCCGTTATCATCAAGACAGTATGGGATGGACACACAAACAGACACAGAGGATAATGGAACAGAATAGAGAACCCAGATTCAGACCCACAAATGTATGGCCCGGCCCACTAATCTTCCACAAAGCACGAAAGAGTATCCAATGGAAAAAAACCAGACTCTTTAACCACTGGTGCTGGGAGAACTGGACAGCAACATGCAGAAGAATGAAACTAGATCACTTTCTTACAGCATACACAAAAATAAACTCAAAATGGATAAAGGACCTGAATGTGAGGCACGAAACCTTTAAAACCCGAGAGGAGAAAGCAGGACAAAACCTCTCCGACCTCAGCTGTGGCAATTTCTTACATGACACGTCTCCAAAGGCAATGGAATTAAAAGCAAAAATGAACTATTGGGACCTAATCAAGATAAACACCCTCTGCACTGCAAAGGAAACAAGCAACAAAACAAAAAGACAACAGATGAAATGGGAAAAGATATTTGCAAATGATGTATCAGACACAGGGCTAGTATCCAAACACCTGTAAAGAGCTCACCAAACGCCACACCTGAAAACAAATAATCGGGGGATGAAATGGGCAGAAGACATGAATAGGTACTTTTCGAAAGAAGACATCCAGATGACCAAGAGACATATGACAAGATACTCAGCGTCACTCCTCATCAGAGGAATACAAATCTAAACCACACTGAGATTCCACTTCACATCAGTCGGAGTGGCGGGAATGAACAAATCAGGACAAAATAGATGCTGAAGAGGATAGGAGAAACAGGAACCCTCTTGCATTGTTGGTGGGAAGAAAACCTGGTGCGGCCACTCTGGAAACAGTGTGGAGGTTCCTCACCACATTAAAAATAGATCTACCCTATGACGCAGCAATAGCACTGCTAGAATTCAGGGGATTCAGGAGTGCTGATGCACAGGGGACTCGTACCCCAATGTTTATAGCAGCGTTTTCAACAATAGCCACATGATGGAAAGAGCCTAAATGCCCGTCAATGGACAAATGGATAAAGAAGATGAGGTTTCTATATACAATGGAATACTAGTTGGCGATGAGAAAAGATGAAATCTGGCCATTTGTGGCAACGTGGAAGGAACTGCAGGGTGTTCTGCCAAGTGAAATAAGTCAGGCAGAGAAAGACAGATACCATATGTTTTCATTCATATGTGGATCCTGAGAAACTTCACAGGAGACCAGAGGGGAGGGGAATGGGGGAAACAAGTTGCAGAGAGGGAAGGAGGCATGCCTGAGGAGACTGTTAAATACTGAAACAAACTGAGGGTTGATGGGGGGTGGGGGAGAGGGGAAAGTGGGTGATGGCCACCGAGGAGGGCACCTGTGGGGATGAGCACTGGGTGTTGAATGGAAACCAATTTGACAATAAATTATATTGAATACAAGAAAAAAGAAAAGACGCTCAAAGTGACTCCTCATCAGGGGACTACAAATCAAAACCACACTGAGACGCCACCTCACACGGATCAGAGTGTGCCTGTGGGTGGGCAGTCAGCACCGCTGCTTTGCTGGGACACAGTGTGTCCTCCAGAAGCGACAAGGGGTGGGGGGTCTCGCGCTTTGGGAAACATGGACAATCAGGAGCAGCGAGGCTGCAACGTAGCCCAGGGTGTCCCGAAGCTGGCCCAAAGGTGGCCCATCAACGGCATCGGGGCTCTTACAGGCTCCCGAGCCCCTGTCGGTGGCCGAGGAGGGGGGTGGGGGAGGGGCTTGGAAAGAGCACAGACTTGGGTTAGGATTGCACAGAGGCCCGCCCATGCATATTTTTGGGGGTGGTTTTGGCTTCTTGGCTACTTTTCTAGAGCAGTTTTAGCAAATGTGACAGGAAGCTCCAGAGATGTCACACACATACCTGCCCTTACTGCGGCACAGCCTCTCCCCTGAGCAGGTATCCAAACCCCCCGCCAGGGCGAGGCCTTTGTCACAGCCCCAAACCTGTGCTGATGTGTGTCCATCGCCCAAGGTCCGCAGCTGAGATCGGGTTCGCCTCTGACGTTGTACCCCAGTGCGTCCGGGCGGGTGCGTGTTGAGGAGTCTCTGCCGGTGCAGCGTCCCACCCGGTAGTCTTTCCGCCCTGACGCAGTAGTTTCCGTTGGTGCTGGCGCCACAGCGCATTTGCCAGGCGGAGAGGTGGGCGGGAGGCCGGCGGCTCTTGCCGGCGGTAGGAGCCCGCGTGCGCTGTGGAGGGCGAGGGAGGTGCTCTTCTGAGCATCCGGCTTCTCCCTTGCTAGAAGTCTTCCACCTACGAGGATGTCGTCCCGGGGCCCCTGTTTCTCCGAAGACCGTCCCGATCGAGGCAGGTGAGTTCTGGTGGACCCAGCGCCGCTCGGACTCCCGCAGAGGCCCCAGTGCCAGCCGTGGGAGGCCGGCAGGCGCGGGGCGCCCTGGTTCTGCTCACTCGGGGACAGCATTTGGCCACCCTCGGGCGGAAGGCCGGCCTGTCCGTGTGGACGCCCGCAGGCTCCCGTGAGTCGTGGTGGCCGCTCTGTGGCGGCGGGGTGTGTGTGGGGGCGCCTCCCGTGGCAGTGCTGGCTTAACCGCTCGGCAGGCGGTAAGGGCCCTTCTCACTGCAGGTAGTGGCTTCTGGGAGGTTCTCCGGGTGCCCGCCTCAGCCGCGGCTGTCGTGTAAGGAGTGTGCCGCCCGCCCTCGCAGAGGCCGTCGGAGACCTTCCCGCCTTGTCCGTCCCCTGACCCCGCACAGGCTGCACACGTTCTGTCCCCCGAGGCGGCTGCCACGAACAAAGGCCGCCTTAGGCCCTTGCGTCCTGTGGGCCAGGCCCTCGAGAGTCTGGTGAGCTGGGGAAACCCTATAGAAATTGGGAAGTTGACGAGAAGAAGGGGAGAGTGCCCTTTGTTCCCTGGGTCAGTGTTTCTCAGACTCGGTGGTGTCGGGACACTCGGACATCAGGGGATTATTGAGGGCCCCAGAGAGCCTTCGAGTGTGGGGGTTGTGTCTCTTGATCTCTACCGTGGTGAGGTTAAACCGAGAATTGAAGCGGGCGCCTGGGTGGCTCTCTGTGTTAAGGGTCCGACTCTGGCTCAGGTGGTGCTCTCACAGTTGATAGTTTAGAGCCCCATGTGGGGCTCTGTGCTGCCAGCTGCCAGCCTGGCCTTGTCTCAGATTCTCTGTGGCCCTCTCCCTCTGCCCCTCCCCTTCACGTGTCCTTTGTCTCTCTCTCAAAAACAAACATTAAGGAAACCAAACCAAATCCGAGCATCTCAGATGTGATGAATTCACTTAAAGACAAGAAATTAGTACATATTTTTCATACCTTTCATGGAAAAAATACGTACATTTTCAGAACAACACTGTGTAGAAGCATGGCATTGGCATTGGCATTGGCTTAGTGCAAGGTCTTTATTCTTCCAGCTGCTTCTGCATTCAGTGTCTTGTGGCCAATTATGTTTAGGAAGGTGATGTGGACTCCCCCAGATGAACAGCTGGAGGCGAGGAGGGTGTGGCGGTGGCTCCTGGGGTGTCTGGATGCTCTTTCCTGATTCCGCACTCAGATGGGTGGGGCTTCCTTGCTTCTCTTGGGGGTTAGCAGCCCGCACAGAGCTGCCTTTTTGTGTGGCACGCGGTGGACGTTTGGAACGTCCTAGGCCACTACTTTCAGCTGATCTTCCGTATCTTTCACTCAGCGAACACATTCTTGGAACCACCACCTGGATGAAGAAATGGAACCTTACCGTGCTTCCTAACTCCTACTGACTCCCACCGAACGTCCCCCAAAGGTAACCACGGTCTTGACTTTCACCAGCGATGGCTTTGGCTTGTTCCTCGCTTCGTGTTGAGCCAACCCTTGAGCGCTGTGTGTGCGCAACGCGCCTGCTTTCCTTGCGTGGCTCTGCTGGTCCTCCCCTGGCGTCGAAAGCCCAGTGTGTGAGGACAGCACGGTTTATTCTTTCTCCCGTGGGTGCTCCGGTTTGTGCAGAGGCTGCCTGCAGATCCACATGCACCGTATTGGGTTGCCATGGAGGAGCAGGGCGTGAGTGGTGGCACGTGTCTGTCCCCCTCGAGCAACAGCGTGTGGGAGCTCGGGGCTGGCTGATGCCTGGTACTGCCTCTTCTCGTGTGTTAGCTGGTTGCTGGGGCTCAGGTGCTGGGAGGTATGGTGTATTCGTGGGACCCGCCCCCGTGTGTGTCTTGGCCACTTACGTGTTTCTTTTGTGAAATAATTGCCTTTTGGAAGCCACTTTGTGATTAGGTTGTGTGTTTTGGTTTTTGTTGATTTGAATGAGTTCTTTGTATGTGTGTGGAATACATCTGTGAGTGGCAGAGGTTTTCACATTCTTGTGTCTGTCTGCCTTTCCTTCTCTGTGTTGCCTTTTGGTAAGTTTCTTTTTTTTTCTTTCCAATAGTAGAACCATTTGTATGTTTCTTGCCTTGGATTGGCTAGGGCCTCCAGTACTGTGTTGAATGGAAGTGGTGAGAGTAGGTGTCCTTGTCTCCTTCCAGATACGAGAGAGAAGGGTTTCATAATTGTGTGTATACTTAATATTTTTTAAAGTTTCTTTCTTTATTGATTTCGAGAGCGTGCATGGGAAGGGGAGTGAGAGATGGGAAAGAGAGTGGATCCCAAGCAGACTCCTCCCTGTCAGCACAGAGTCTGATGCGAGGCTTGAACTCATGAACCGTGAGATCGTGGCCTGAGCTGAAATCAAGAGTCAGACGCTTCACCGACTAGAAGCCACTCAGGTGCCCCAAAGAGTTCAGTATTTTACCACTACGTATGACACCTGCCGTTGCGTTCCTGGTAGATAGTTGGATCAAAACATGAAAATTCTCCTCTATTTTTAGTTTGCTCTGATTTTTTAACAATCATCAAAGAAATAATAATACTAAGTTTTCTGAAATGTGTTTTGTGCATTTTGGGGACAAGTGATTTGTTTCAATGTTGTGGTTTTACTTAAAACAACTTTTGCCCTTCTAGAATAATCCAACCCTGATGTCTATGCATTCTCTGTTCACTGGATTCCATTTGTAAATAGTGTGCTTTGCATTCTTGCATGTGTATTCAAGAGAGAGGTGGGTGTTCCCTTGCACCCTCTTGTGCTGTCCATGCTGGGGTTGGGGATTAAGGTCGTGCTGGCCTCCTAAAACAACGTAGGAAGAAGCACTCCTTGTGCTTTCCCAGAAGAGTTTTTGTGTGTGTTCTTTACTTTTGGGAAGAAGTGCTAGGCCAACAGCTGGTGTAGGGTTTTCCTTGTGAGAAGGGTTTTCATTGCAGATTCCTTTCTTAAGTGGAAATAGGATTTTTCTGATTTCCCATATCTTCTCGTGTCTATTTAGATAAGGCATTTTGTTTTCTTGTAATTTGCTCAGACCTCCCAAACTTTCCAAGGAGTAAGTGTCAACTGGTTTCTAATATCCCTCCTATCTGCAGCATCTGGTGTGATATTTGCTTTAGAACTTCTTGCTATTGGTACTTTGTGCTTTGTTTCTTTTTCATAGAACCAACTTGGGCGCTTTTTTTTTTTTTATTTCTGTCAGTTACTATTTGTTTCCTGCAGCACTGATTTCTGCCCTTTTTTTTTTCCATCTACTTGGTGATTGTTTGCTGTCCCATCTTGTAGTTCTGGAACTAAATCCTTCATTTGATTTTTAGCCTTTGTCCTTTTCCAGTATGTGTATTGTATTTATTTGCTTATTAGTGTGTTGATTCATTTTAGAATGAGAGCATGAGCAGGGCAGAGGGGCAGAGGGAGAGAGAGAGAGAGAGAGAGACAGAGAGAGATAGAATCTCAAGCAGGCTCCTCACTCAGTGTGGAGCCAGGCTGGGGATCGATCTTGTGGCCGTGGGATCATACCCTGAGCGAAAATCAAGAGTTGGTCACCAAGCAACTGAGCTATCCCTATGATATATGTATTCTAAAGGTATGAGTCTCCCTTTAAGCACACCTTTAATGATCTTACAAGTTTTGATAAGCTAAATGTTTATTATCTTTTATGTGAAACTATTTTCTAACTTTCACTGTGGTATCTTTTTCTTAATTCGTCACAATGTTTAGGAGCATAACACATCTTGATGTTTCGGGGGATTTTCTCGTTCTCTTTGTGCTGATTTCTAGCTGAATTCCATGAAGGTATCTGTCTCAGTGTTTTTGGGTGATTGTAACAAAATTCCATAGACTGGCTGCCTAATAAGCACAGAAGCTTCTTTCCTATAGTTGAGGAGACTGGGAAGTTCTCAAGATCAAGGCATCTGCAGATTCAGGGTCAGGTGAGAGTCAGCTTCCTGGTTCATCGACAGCCTACTCCTCCCTGTCCTCAAGTGGTGGCAGGGGTGATGGTGCTCTCTCAGCCGCCCAGGACTGGTCATCACTGGAAGTCTCCCTGTCTTCATCCCATCACTGTGGGCGTGATGAATTGTTGGGGGTAAATGAACTGTTAATCTAATGCGATCCCTAAATATGCCCTGCAGTATTTCAGTCCTTTCAGATGAGTTCACTTTCCTAATGGCCTGGCATATATTCGTTTTCATGAACTCTTCCTTGGCCACGTGCAAATAATGTGTATTGGGGGGAATGCAGTATTCTCTTATTTATACGTTAGATGAAGTTTGTTAATGACAGAATTCAGATTTTAGTGACCACTTTAAAGCAAGTAAGGAATAGGCGAGAATGAGTTTAATAATATTACTAACAGGTATATCCAAAATATCATTTCAGTGTATAGCCAGCGTGAGGGAGACTAATGAATGCTTTTGCGTTCTCTTTTATCACATTGTCTTTAAAATGTGGTGTGCATTATATACTTTCCACACGTCGCACTTTGAGGAGCCGCATTTCAAGGACTTGCAATAAAGCACGTGACCGCATATTGGACAGCCCCGTCCCACTCCTTTGATTTTTCTGTTGTCGTCAGTTCTGTCAGATACTGAGAGATGTATCGTTAAGTCTCCCATAATGCTTATGGATGTGGCTCTTTTCCCTTTTCTATGTTTGTCAATTTTTCTGTATTTCGAGATTGCGTTATCGGGTATATGCAAGGTTAGAAGTCTTGTGTTCCTGGTAAACGGAACTTCCATCGTGAAATGTTCCTCTTGGTCTCTAGTAGAGCTTTTTGCTATAGAGGTTAGTTTATTGGAGGGTCCCAGTGGTCACATCAGTTTTCTGTTCGGTTGGGTTTGCCTGGGGATCTTTTCCTTCCACCTGTCTGTGATCTTACGTTTTAGGGTGTACCTTTGTGACCAGCGTATGCTTAGTTTCCTTCTAATGAATTTGACACTCAAACTTTTCCTTGGAGTATTTGTGCACATGTAATGACTGATATGTTAGTTTACACGTACTGTATTACTAGTTTCTTCTTTGTCCCAGCTGTTGTGTGTTCTTTTGGTCTCTAGCCTTCCTTTAGAAGTAGGAGGGAGTTTTTAATTGTACACTGATCTGTTAGGTAATTGGAATATATCTATTTCTAGAGGCAGGTGCATTTTAAACTGACCCCTGCCTGATTCAGGACTTGTACTGCTTCCCTGACACTGCTCTCTCCTCTTAGTTTTTCTTTGTTTTAAGATTTATTTGTGTTTTGAGAGAGACATAATACAATCGGGTGAGGGGCAGAGCAGAAAGGGAGACACAGAATCTGATGCAGGCTCCAGGCTCTCAGCCATCCGCACAGACTCTGATGCGGGGCTCCAACTCACAAAAGGTGACATCGTGACCTGAGCAATGTCGGACACTCAACTGACTGAGCTACCCAGGCGCCCCTGCTCTTTTCTTGGACACTTGAACCACACTGAACTCCCCTTCACCTTTTGTTGGCTAATATTTTTTAGTCTTAGATGGATTTTGGCGTTGATGTCATTGTTTCGTGCACTTAATGCTTGTTAAGGTTTGTTCTCATAGTTACCCTTTGTTCTGCAAGCCTTGTTTTTTCATATTTCTGTCAGAGACTACATTTCTTTTTTGCAACGAGCTGCTTTAATATTGCTTTTAGTTTGTGTCTGTAGTTGATGTGTAGTCATGGTGTGTGTGTGTGTGTGTGTGTGTGTGTGTGTGTGTGTGTGTTGTTTTTGTTGTTCCGTTTTTGTTTTTGCTTCTGTTTTGCCTAAAAAACATCTTTACTTTGCCTTCACTGTGAAGAATGTTTCTGTTAGGTAAAGACTTCCAGGTTGGTGGCTATTTTAGTTCACCTTTCATACATGCCAATCCATCATCTGGCTTCATTTGCTGTTCTTGAAGAGTCAGCTGGTAGTGTTGTTGTCGTTGTCCCATGGAAGGCGGTATCTTTGTCCTCTCATGACTGTTAACATCTTTTTGCCTTGGGTGTTCTTTGTGGAGTCACTCTCATGGTTCTTTTATCAGTTTTGATTCTTATCTTTGTAGCGAGGTGGTACTACCCATTCTGTGTTTCCTCTACTTTGTGGGTTCTTATTGGACCTTTGTACCATATCTTCTGTGTCTTTTGGGCTTCTGTATTTTCTGGACGTTTTCTCTGTGTATGGTCTAGATATATTTTTACCTAACTATCTTTCAGTTCACTGAGTCTATTCACCTGTGTCTAGTCTGATGTGAAACCCACCGACTGAGTTCTTCATGCCATTAACAAGATTTTTTAGTCTTTTAATTGTGTTAGAGAGCTAGACAGACTGGGAGCAAGGGAAGAACAGAGAGAGAGGGAGACACAGATGCCGAAGCAGGCTCCAGGCTCTGCACTGTCAGCACAGAGCCCAACGCGGGGCTCAAACTCCCGAATCACGAGATCATGACCTGAGCTGAAGTCAGATGCTTAACCAACTGAGCCACTCAGGCACCTGGAGATCTTAATTTTAGCTCTGGTAATTTGCAGTTGGAGAATCTGTTTTGAGTCTCTGAAAATTTCCCATTTGTCAAGAATGGTTTTTGGACAGTTGACTTTTGCATCCAATAACTCCAGTCTATGTATGTGTCTCCTCTTGGTCTGTTTCTCTTCTTTCTTCTTTGGGTCGATATGACCTGTTTGTTTGTTTTTTTTTTTATGTTTATCTATTTATTTTGAGGGAGAAAGAAAGTGAGAGCAGGGGTAGGGGTAGAGGACGGGGGAGAGAGAGACACTGTTGAGGAGAGGCTCTTTTCTGTTCAGTAGAGAGCCCAACACAGGGCTCAAACTCACAAACGTGAGCCGAAACCAAGTGTTGGTCACTTAAACGAGTAGACTGAGCTATCCAGGTGCCTCTCTTTTTTTGTTTGCTTGTTTGTTTCTTTCCTTTTCTTATGAAAAGAATTTTGTTTTAATATTATTTACTTTTGAGAGAGAGAGAGAGGTAGAGACAAAACTTGAACAGGGGAGGGGGAGGCAAAGTGGGAGACACAGAATCCAAAGCAGGCTCCAGGCTCTGCACTGTCACCACAGAGCCCGACGCGAGACTCACACCATAACGCGTCAGTTCATGACATGAACCAAAGTGGGATGCTTCCCCGACTGAGCCACCCAGGCATTCCTTTCATTTCCTTGCCTTGCTTTGCCTTCCTTTCCCTTCCTTTCCTTTCCTTTCCTTTCCTTTCCTTTCCTTTCCTTTCCTTTCCTTTCCTTTCGTTTCCTTGCCTTTCCTTTCGTTTCCTTTTCCTTTTTTTCTTTTTTCTTTTCTATTCTTTTCTTTTTTCTTCTTTTTTCTTTTCTTTTCTTTTCTGTCTTTTTGTTGTCTTGTCTTATCTTGTCTTTTCATTTCTTCTTTGTTTTTATTGTTGTGCTGGACTGTATGGAGAAGCATAGAGGCTCTTCGTGTGCTTGTATTCCTTCAGCATTTCATCCCACACACCCCGAGTGCGGCGGTTCTTGGACCCACTCAGGCGTGAGTGAGTTGAGACTGGGGCTCAGTCTTTGTAAGGTGCCGTGTGAGCTGGGCTCACGCTGTCCCCCACCCCCGTGTAGACCTCCAGGGTCTCCATTTGGAGGCCTGGAGTATTTCCGAGGACCCGTCCTTGATGCTAGCTCCCAAAGCCCCGTTATTTTCTCCACAGCACAATGAGATGATGGAAGGGTCAGCTTCTCAGGCAGTGCTTGCCGAGTGCCGGGCTCCTTTTCTGTGCCTCCCTGTGCTGTCCAGAGCTCGGTTAGCTGCCACTTTCTGCTTGCCTTTCTGTTAGGTTTCCTTTGCAGCTCGTTGGTATCTTGCCTCCAATCCCTGAGGAAATTCAGAATCCTCACATGTCTTGAGGGAGAGAGAGGACTCTGAACATTAGAGTTGGCTCAGCGGGCTTCCCTTTTGTTGGGGTCTCGGTCCTCCCAGTTGGGACTGCCTCGGGGTCTCCTTGATGCCTTCAGAGATGCTTCAAATTGAACTCATCTTTCCTAGTTCATGATGTGTTGATTAACAGGCTACTCACATGTATAAGAGCAAGCCAGGGAAGACTGAGAAGTCATAGCAAACATTTTGGTCCTCAGCATTTGTTACAGGAGAAAACGAAACCCAGTAGTCCTTGCCTAGTACCCGTCGTTCTTCTAAAATGACCATCCAGTTTGCCCACACTCAGCCAGCGTCCATGGGGTGGTGATGGTGTCAGCCTCCCAGCTCCCTATCCCCCACTGCCACGGCCGCCCTCCTCCCCTGTCAGGTGCCTGCCCAGGGCAGGCTTTGTGATGACGGGCTGGCTATGGCAGGGCAACTAGATGAAGTGGATCGCTTAAGTGACGCTTATTCTGGGAGTGTTTGATCAGTGTTGTTTGTATTCTAATTTTCGTAATGTTTATTTACTATTTAGAGAGACAGAGTGTGTGGCCAGGGGAGGCGCAGACAGAGGGAGACCCAGAATCTGAAGCAGGCTGGGGGGGGGGATGCCCCTCAAGCGTACAGGGTAGCCCCCACAAAAAGGGCTTCTGTGTTGGTGCACCCGAATCATCTGCAGAGACACAACCACCCACCCTTGTTGAGCCCTTTTGTGACTCTGCACCATTGTGGTCGCCAGGCTCTGGCTGCTGTGCTCCTCGGAGAGGGTGGTGGAGGCACATCTGAGAAGAGTGTATCTGGGCGAGTGAAGGGGTTAGGAGCAAATGTCGCTGACTTGCGCACTGTGGTTCCGGAAAGGCCTTTTCCGGAGAGGTCGCTCGGGAGCTGAGGCTGACCGAGCACTCTCCCAGCAGTCTGACTCCGAGGCCAAAGGCCGGGGTCAAGGAGGAGCTTGGCTTTGTTGTGAGCGATGGAAGCGGAAGCGGAGCCAGGTGAGGCACCAGGCAGCTGGCGTTGGGACGGAACCTACCCCGTAAGGAGTTGGGTTTTCCGATAAGGGCCTGGGGTCGTTGTGTCCTCAGGGGGAAGGACTGGCATGAGGTTGTTGAATTTTTTTATGTTTATTATTTTTTTTTTCAATATATGAAATTTATTGTCAAATTGGTTTCCATACAATACCCAGTGCTCATCCCAAAAGGTGCCCTCCTCAATACCCATCACCCACCCTCCCCTCCCTCCCACCCCTCATCAATCCCGTTTGTTCTCAGTTTTTAAGAGTCTCTTCTGCTTTGGCTCTCTCCCACTCTAACCTCCTTTTTTCTTTTTTCTTCCCCTCCCCCATGGGTTTCTGTTAAGTTTCTCAGGATCCACCTAAGAGTGAAACCATATGGTATCTGTCTTTCTCTGTATGGCTTATTTCACTTAGCATAACACTCTCCAGTTCCATCCGTGGTGCTCCAAAGGGCCATATTTCATTCTTTCTCATTGCCACGTAGTACTCCATTGTGTGTATAAACCACAATTTCTTTATCCATTCATCAGTTGATGGGCATGTAGGCTCTTTCCATCATTTGGCTATTGTTGAGAGTGCTGCTATAAACATTGGGGTACAAGTGCCCCTATGCATCAGTACTCCTGTACCCCTAGGGTAAATTCCTAGCAGTGCTATTGCTGGGTCATAGGGTAGGTGTATTTTTAATTTTCTGAGGAACCTCCACACTGTTTTCCAGAGTGGCTGCACCAATTTGCATTCCCACCAACAGTGCAAGAGAGTTCCCGTTTCTCCACATCCTCTCCAGCATCTATAGTCTCTCGATTTGTTCATTTTGGCCACTCTGACTGGCGTGAGGTGATATCTGAGTGTGGTTTTGATTTGTATTTCCCTGATGAGGAGCGACGTTGAGCACCTTTACATGTGCCTGTTGGCCATCCGGATGTCTTCTTCAGAGAAGTGTCTATTCATGTTTTCTGCCCATTTGTTCACTGGGTTATTTGTTTTTTGGGTGTGGAGTTTGGTGAGCGCTTTATAGATTTTGGATACTAGCCCTTTGTCCGATATGTCATTTGCAAATATCTTTTCCCATTCCGTTGTTTGCCTTTTAGTGTTGTTGGTTGTTTCCTTTGCTGTGCAGAAGCTTTTTATCTTCATAAGGTCCCAGTAATTCATTTTTGCTTTTAATTCCCTTGCCTTTGGGGATGTGTCGAGTAAGAGATAGCTACGGCTGAGGTCAGAGAGGTCTTTTCCTGCTTTCCTCTCTAGGGTTTTGATGGTTTCCTGTCTCACATTCAGGTCCTTTATCCATGTTGAGTTTATTTTTGTGAATGGTGTGAGAAAGTGGTCTAGTTTCAACCTTCTGCATGTTGCTGTCCAGTTCTCCCAGCACCATTTGTTACAGAGACTGTCTTTTTTCCATTGGATGTTCTTTCCTGCTTTGTCAGAGATGAGTTGGCCATACGTTTGTGGGTCTAGTTCTGGGGTTTCTATTCTATTCCATCGGTCTATGTGTCTGTGTTTGTGCCAATACCATGCTGTCTTCATGATGACAGCTTTGCAGTTGAGGCTAAAGTCTGGGATTGTGATGCCTCCTGCTTTGGTCTTCTTCTTCAAAATTACTTTGGCCATTCGGGGCCTTTTGTGGTTCCATATGAATTTTAGGATTGCTTGTTCTAGTTTCGAGAAGAATGCTGGTGCAGTTTTGATTGGGATTGCCTTGAATGTGTAGATAGCTTTGGGTAGTATTGACATTTTGACAATATTTATTCTTCCAATCCGTGAGCACGGAATGTCTTTCCATTTCTTCATATCTTCTTCAATTACCTTCATAAGCTTTCTATAGTTTTCAGCATACAGATCTTTTACATCTTTGGTTAGAGTTATTCCTAGGTATTTTATGCTTCTTGGTGCAGTTGTAAATGGGATCAGTTTCTTTGTCTTTCTGTTGCTTCATTGTTAGTGTATAAGAATGCAACTGATTTCTGTACATTGATTTTGTGTCCTGCAACTTTGCTGAATTCATGTATCAGGCCTAGCAGACTTTTGGGGGAGTCTGTCAGATTTTCCATGTATAGGATCATGTCATCTGCAAAAAGGGAAAGCTTGATTTCATCTTTGCCAATTTGGGTGCCTTTGATTTCCTTTTGTTGTCTGATTGCTGATGCTAGAACTTCCAACACTATGTTAAACAACAGCGGTGAGAGTGGGCATCCCCGTCGCGTTCCTGATCTCAGGGAAAAAGCTCTCAGTTTTTCCCCATTGAGGATGATGTTAGCTGTGGGCTTTTCAGACATAGCTTTTACGATCTTTAAGTATGTTCCTTCTATCCCGACTTTCTCAAGGGTTTTTATTAAGAAAGGGTGCTGAATTTTGTCAAAGGCCTTTTCTGCATCGCTTGACAGGCTCACGTGGTTCTTATCTTTTCTTTTCTTACTGTGATGTATCACGTTGATTGATTTGCGAACGTTGAACCAGCCCTGCATCCCAGGAATGAATCCCACGTGCTCATGGTGGGTAATTCTTTTTATATGCTGTTGAATTCGATTTGCTAGTATCTTATTGAGAATTTTTGCATCTATATTCATCAGGGATATTGGCCTGTAGTTCTCTTTGTTTAGTGGGTCTCTGTCTGGTTTAGGCATCAAAGTGATACTGGCTTCATAGAATGAGTCTGGAAGTTTTCCTTCCCTTTCTATTTCTTGGAATAGCTTGAGAAGGATAGGTATTATCTCTGCTTTAAACGTCTGGTAGAACTCCCCTGGGAAGCCATCTGGTCCTGGACTCTTATTTGTTGGGAGATTTTTGATAACCGATTCAATTTCTTCGCTGGTGATGGGTCTGTTCAAGCTTTCTCTTTCCTCCTGATTGAGTTTTGGAAGAGTGTGCGTGTTTAGGAATTTGTCCATTTCTTCCAGGTTGTCCAATTTGTTGGCATATAATCTTTCATAGTATTCCCTGAGAATTGTTTGTATCTCTGAGGGGTTGGTTGTAATAATTCCATTTTCATTCATGATTTTATCTATTTGGGTCATCTCCCTTTTCTTTTTGAGAAGCCTGGCTAGAGGTTTGTCAATTTTGTTTTTCTTTTCAAAAAACCAACTCTTGGTTTCGTTGATCTGCTCTCCGGTTTTTTTTAGATTCTATATTGTTTATTTCTGCTCTGCTCTTTCTTATTTCTCCTCTTCTGCTGGGTTTAGGCTGCCTTTGCTGTTCTGCTTCTATTTCCTTTAGGTGTGCTGTTAGATTTTGTATTTGGGATTTCTCTTGTTTCTGGAGATAGGCCTGGAGTGCAATGTATTTTCCTCTCAGGACTGCCTTCGCTGCATCCCAAAGCGTTTGGATTGTTGTATTTTCATTTTCGTTTGTTTCCATGTATCTTTCAATTTCTTCTCTAATTGCCTGGTTGACCCACTCATTCGTTAGTAGGGTGTTCTTGAACCTCCATGCTTTGGGAGGTGTTCCAGACTTTTTCCTGTGGTTCATTTCAAGCTTCACAGCCTTGTGGTCTGAAAGTATGCATGGTATAATTTCAATTCTTGTATACTTATGAAGGGCTGCTTTGTGACCCAGTATATGACGTATCTTGGAGAAAGTTCCATGTGCACTCCAGAAGAAAGTATATTCTGTTGCTTTGGGATGCAGAGTTCTAAATATATGTGTCAAGTCCGTCTGATCCAATGTATCCTTCAGGGCCCTTGTTTCTTTATTGACCGTGTGTCTAGATGATCTATCCATTTCTGTCAGTGGAGTGTTAAAGTCCCCTGCAATGACCACGTTCTTATCAATAAGGCTGCTCGTGTTTATGAGGAATTGTTTTCTATATTTGGGGGCTCCTGTATTCGGCGCATAGACATTTATAATTGTTAGCTCTTCCTGATGGATAGGCCCTGTAATTATTCTCAAATGCCCTTCTTCAGCTCTTGTTACAGCCTTTGATTGAAAGTCTAGTTTGTCTGATACAAGTATGGCTACTCCAGCTTTCTTTTGGCTTCCAGTAGCATGATAACTAGTTCTCCATCCCCTCACTCTCCATCTACAGGTGTCCTCAGGGCTAAAATGAGTCTCTTGTAGACAGCAAATAGATGGGTCTTGTTTTTTCTATCCATTCTGATACCCTGTGTCTTTTGGTTGGCGCATTTGGTCCATTTACATTCAGTGTTATTATAGAAAGATACGGGTTTAGAGTCCTTATGATGTCTGTATGTGTACGGTGTAGCCCCCACAAAAAGGGCTTCTGTGTTGGTGCACCCGAATCATCTGCAGAGACACAACCACCCACCCTTGTTGAGCCCTTTTGTGACTCTGCACCATTGTGGTCGCCAGGCTCTGGCTGCTGTGCTCCTCGGAGAGGGTGGTGGAGGCACATCTGAGAAGAGTGTATCTGGGCGAGTGAAGGGGTTAGGAGCAAATGTCGCTGACTTGCGCACTGTGGTTCCGGAAAGGCCTTTTCCGGAGAGGTCGCTCGGGAGCTGAGGCTGACCGAGCACTCTCCCAGCAGTCTGACTCCGAGGCCAAAGGCCGGGGTCAAGGAGGAGCTTGGCTTTGTTGTGAGCGATGGAAGCGGAAGCGGAGCCAGGTGAGGCACCAGGCAGCTGGCGTTGGGACGGAACCTACCCCGTAAGGAGTTGGGTTTTCCGATAAGGGCCTGGGGTCGTTGTGTCCTCAGGGGGAAGGACTGGCATGATGGATTTGAATGTTTTGAAAGCTGGTGCTGGTTCTGTGTGGATAGTGGGTTGGGGGAGGAGACAAGAATGGATGCAGTGTAGACGTCATTGGGTAGAGTGGCTCCTTCTAATGTGTGGGTTGAGCTCTAAGATTCGTGTTTTAGGCAACAGGTACAAGCCCCTCACATCACCCATCACATAAAGCACAGGACAGTGTGCGTCTTTATATCCTTTACAGAACTGCGTAATGTTTAAAAGCAGCGTGTGTAATTTTACGTGTGTGGGTACAGGGCGTACACTAAAGTATTCACCTGTTCTGGAGTGCATGGCAGGCACGGTATTAGGTGCTGAACCCTATGTGCTGCAGTTACCTCGCCCAGAGACGTATGCGGTTTTACGGAGAGCAATAGAAGGGCATGGGAGTGTGTGGTTCGGTGGAATAGGGGGAACGTGTGCACAGTGCGGCTGCAGGATGGCCGTTTTGTGCCATGGGTCGGCGTGGGTCAGACTCGGGGAGGCGGTTTTCCTTGGGAGGTCCGGCTGCCCTGTGTTCTCCTTCATGCACGCCACTCTGTCTCCCGGACGCCTTTCCAAGCACCTCGTAGTGAAGCTCCATCTGGGCGGACTGTGGGCTCTTTGAGTTCCACACGGGCCACCACCCTGCCCCCCCCACCTGTGCCTCCTCCTGGGAACAGAGCAGCTTGCTCCCTGGTCCGGTGGTCAGAAGCCAGGGAGATGGCTTTGCCTCTCTCCTGCTCTTCCCTCTCCCTGCTGGGCCGTGGGTCCTGTGGCGTGGAGCTTGCCTGTCTTTATGTCAGATCTTACTGCCCTTATGCCCGTGTGAGGATAGGCTGTCCAAGTGCACACAAGTCTCGCACACGACGTTCCTCCTGATGAACGCTTAGGTGGTGGTGACACACATGCGTCCCGGGTGGCCTGGCTGCATGCTCCCTCGATTTTCACGCACAGACGTGTGCATGGCAGGCGAAGTGGTTCACTGAGCACCTTGGTGAGGATTTGCTGTCTGGAAAGTGGGGGTGGGTCCTCACAAATGTGCTGATATGCAGACATGCATGGGGTGGGGGGGACCCGCTAGATGGGGCTGTCTTGGGCCTTGGGGCCTGGCGGTATGGGGGTGGAGGCGGGCACTGTCTGTGCAGCTTTCCAGAAGGGCCTTTCTGTTCCTGGCCAGTGTTTCCATAGACGGCTGGCTGGCTTTAGTCCCAGCGCCCTTGTCATGGAAGGGTCCATGTGGGAAAGGAGCCGAGACTCTGCCGGATCACTCCTGGTGGCAGCGTGCTTTCCAGCGATGACACTTCCGTCCCGCCTTCCTCGCCCTCCGTCTGCTTCACCAGATCTCCTCTCTGTGCTGTCTTCTTCTGTGACCTCCTCTGGGCTTTTCTCTGTGCTCGTGACCTTCTGTAGGATACGCATTTTGAATCCCTGCATCCCCCAACTCTTTTTCTTTTTCTTTTTCTTTTTCTTTTTCTTTTTCTTTTTCTTTTTGCCATATGCACAGTGTCATTCATGAGTTTCCTGATTGGCTGTGTCATAGGTCCTGGAAATCACGCACGTCGTATGGACAGTCATCTCTAGCAGGGATTTCTTGATTGTGTTGGGCTTGACGGTTTCCCCAGAGTTTTTTGTAACGTCCCTTGGCATCTTCCTGACTTTCATAATGTTCCCTCTGTGGCGGTTCTCTTTGGTAGCATTGACTGTCCTTCTTGTAACGTGCCTGTGTCATGAACCTCACAGGTCCTCGTGGCCCCTGGTCCGCAGGCTCACTTAGACCCGCTGCGCTCCGGAGCGAGTGAGCCGCCAAGACACGTTTGGTGGTGACCCGTGGGGTTCTGGGTGGCCAGGACATTGTCCAATGTCAGAAGAACTTTGGAGGACAGTCCCTTGCTTTCAGTGTACTTCCTGAGTTGAGGGACAGAGCCGGGATGGAACTGCCCCAGGGCAAGGGCTCTGGTTGTGCAGCCAGACCACTGGCCACTGGCACTTGTTGCCTTCAGGACCCTGGGGTGAGCTTCCTACACAGGGCCAGCCGCCCTGCTCACACCCCCACCTGTAGCCGCTCATTCGGTAGCTGCTTCACCCCTTCCTACCCAACATCTTGGTGCTCACTTGTCTTTCTCGTGAATAAATGTCGTTTGTGGCATTTTCCCCCCGACAGGGCACCTCCTGCTGCATGAAAAACCCGTGCAGGCAGCCATGGTCTCCTCAACTGATTTTCTTGGGTTTTCACTTTTTGCGTTGGAGTGGTTGACATGCGGTGGATGGTAGTTCCTGCTTCTCTGCAATCTTCTCTGGGGCGTCTGGGAAACTGTGTCCTTCTTCTTCGTGGTGGAAGCTGCTTCTCCTAGCGTCTGGACCATTTTCAAAGCCAAACCCCTTTCTAAAATCACCAAGCTATCCTGTGCCTGCATTGAAATGTGCCAGTTTTCGATCCTTCCCTTCCTTCTGCCTTACGTCGTGATGTCAGGTCTTCACTTGTCTTGCAGTTTGAGTTGCGTCGGCAGGTGTGCCCGTCTCACAGCAGTCCTACATCCACAGAGATGCCACATCTTCCGCACCAGACACAAAGATGTCTCACCAGTAGCACCAGGTTTTTGCATGTGCTGGGGTCGCCGCAGGGAGAGAGCTTCGAGACTTTCCCTTTCTTTGTGCCTCCGTGGTCCTCACGCTGGCCGGCTGGCAGCTGCAGCTGTGGACCTCAGTACATGTCAGGCCATTCAGCCTTTTCTTGTCACACCATGAGTCTTCTCTGCATCGCGGGAGCACGTCCGGCATCCCTGGGCACACTTCGAACGGGTCCCAGGCTGTAATTAAGGTTCATGGTATTGCCCTTAACGCGGTGAAAATGACGCAGGAACCCTGAGAAATCACTTCTCCTGTGGTGCTTGATGTACTGGAGAAAGGAAGTGCTTACCAAGAGCTGAGTAGCAGATTCGTGGATTCGTGCAACACCTGAGGGGACCTCAAGAGCAACAGGAGGTGGTGCACACTTCCCCCAGAGGACAGCGTCTGCTACAGCTCGTGTTATGCGGTTAGGACTTAATCCTGCGTCTCCACATTTGTTTGCCTTTCTCTTGACTGCAAATGGCACCATGTAGGTACGGTCAGTTTCTGTGTGCAAAATGATACGTTTTATCTTGTCAGAGTAGGTTTGTGTATGTTTTCGGGGAGGAAATGCTCTAATAGCCTAGTATCTGCGTATATTTCATGCACTCGTGGCCTCCCTTTTACTTACTAGGTTTGATACTTCGTAGCTGCTCAGCTCATCTGCCAGTCTTTCCAAATGTCACACATCTCCAGAAGAGTTTCCAGTGCATTTATTGGAACAAAAATCCCCACATAGAAACGGGCCTGCACAGTCCTACATCAAGGATCAGATAGGCTTCTGTGGGTTCACCTTGTCAAGTCAGATTGCAAGGAACGTGGTCAGTTCTGTGGTAACATTCCCGTTGATTTGGAAAGGGCTACTTTATGAAAGAAATTGAAGTGTGTCACCAGTTTGTACTTGGATTTTCCAGAATTGCTGAAATCAACAACTCTCCTTATTTGGAATGTCAGTTGTTAAGTGAACGTTTATCCCCTCGTTTGTCCTACAGAGACAAAAGCTCTGGGGCGCCTGGGTGTCTCAGGGCATTAAGCGTCTGACTCTTGGTTTCAGCTCAGGTCATGATGTCATGGTTCAGGGATTGAGCCCTGCACCGGGCTCTGCGCTCGACTGACTGGAGAGTGTGCGTCCACCTCCTTGGAGCCCACCTGTACGCCATGTCCTGGGCGGGCGCTCAGTATTGGCGTGAGAGAAGCCCCACGCGGGGTGGTGGGCCCTGGCATCACTCTCCTCAGAAACCCTTCCTCCATAATATTTCCTGCTTGACTAAGGAAAGAAGTCGTAAACTCGCCCTTTCGTCAAGAGTCCTACCATCATTTTTGAAAAGTCCATTGGGTGTGGTTGAGTCTGATTGAGCCAGGGGTTCAGGCTAAGACAGCAGCTTTTGAGTACCGTCAGCCTTTCCCCACTGCCGCTCCACAAGCCTGCTTGGCAGACGAGGCCAGAGGCTGCGGATGGGCAGGAGGCTTCTCGGCCGCTTGCTCCCGAGTCAGCAGAGTTCCTGAGTCCTAGACCTGCCAGGCACCTGAAAATGTCCGTCCCCTTGAGTGTCGGTCCCTCCGAAAATCCCCGGGACTCCTGTGGGTGGTGAGGAGGGGACTGGTGTGTGTGATGCTACTTGAGGGCGGTGGGTGCTGGGCCTCTGGAGGGCCACGGAGGCCTGGTGTGCTCTGGTAAAGACCCCCTGTGTCTCTCCACTTTTGTCCCCTCTCCGACCCCAGGAGTGTGCAGCTCTCGCTGCAGAGCTCCACACCTGCAGGGAGCAGCTCGTGCAGAGAGAGGAGGAGATCGCCAACCTGAAGGCGGAGAGAAACAACACCAGGGTCAGTAGGCGCACTGCCAGTGTCTTCAAACACGGGACACCATTCACTCCCCTTGTCCGCAATGTCCCCGTGGAGTTGGCTGGGACCTATTGTTCTCAAACCTTGTTTGATCCGTGAGGAGGAGTAAGGCTCTTTTAACACATTGGCGGGGACGGCTCCCTACCTGGGAACTGAATTGAAGGGATTCAGACTTGGTTTTGCATTTGGTGAACTTGAGGCCCGGAATTGAAGGTGTTCTTGAAACACGGTTTTCCTTTTGCCTCTCCCGCCAGCTGCTGCTGGAACATTTGGAGTTCCTCGTCTCCAGGCACGAGAGAGCTCTTCAAAAAACAGTCATACGGCGACAGGCGAAGACTCCGGCCGGCGTGTCCAGTGAGGCGGAGGTGCTCAAGGTCCTCAACTGCATATTGGAGAAGGACAAAACCGAGGCTGAAACGGTGTGCCTAGCCACGGCGGTTCTCAATTTGTGCACATGCTGTGTGTTCTAGGCACACTTTGTGTGTTTGTGTGACTGGGGTTTCCTTTTCATCTTCTTGAATTCTTGTAAGAAGACAGGTCTGTATGGTTAAAAAGCAGTAGTTGGTGGAAATGTTGTGTGTATCGATTGGCTAGTACAAATTGCATAATGTAATTTATTTGGGGGAAGATTTGTCTCCAATGTAAAATTGAAAGCGGTTAACAAGCAAGTCTGTGAACAGGAGCATCCGTGAAAAACCTTACCAGCATTCTGTCATGTCATTTGAGGCGAAGGGGATCTTAGGGTAACTGTATAGTAAGGACTAATGAAACACCTCTGTGTACCAACTCAATCCCTTTGTTTCCAGGTGAGAGAGCAGTTACGTGTGGCACTGGAGGGGTGTAGTTTCGTAGAAGAAGAATTAGGGGCCACTCGCAGAGTTCAGCTCCAGACATCACGCCAGGATTTGATTGGAGGGGGTTTCCTTTTTATCCATTGTTTTTAAAACAACGTATGAAGACTAGCAGTGGGGGCCCTCACATGTTGCTTCCCTTTCTGAGTTTCAAAGGTGCAGAGCCAGATGAAAGAGCTCCTGGCTACCCTGTGCACTCTCGTGGCCAAGCTGGAAGAGGACCTAGACATCTCCAGGAAAGACCTCATCCTTTCTGAAGCAATGAACACCATATTACAAAGAGATGTCCGTGAAGTGAGTGTCAGTTGAAATGGCCACGCCGTCGTCGAGCCAAACGTGGGGTGTTTGGTTCGGCCTTGCCCAGTGTGTCCTTCGTCTCCCACGGGTTTTGAACGTTTGGAGTTTGGTAGAAGTAGCAGCAGAACGGGACGTGACTCCGGGGCCTGGGCGGGCTGCCTCCCCATCTGCGTGGTGGAATCTGTCCTCCCTGGGCTCTCCCCTGCCGAGGCCTGGCGGGCAGGCGGCGGAGTGGCCTCGGGTGTGGCGTGTGGGCCACCTGAGCTTGGCCCATGCCGTGCTCTCGGTCCATTTTGGGAACACACTCGGCACGTAGGAACCAGCGTGGTGCTGCCAGGGCGTTTCCGGGGGCACGACCTTGCGGGGGCGGCTCTGCCAGGGGCCGTCACGGCCGCCTCTGCCGCCCTGCCCTCCTCCCAGGGGTTCCGTGCTCCTGGTCGTGACGGTCAGAGTGAGCGAGGGGTAGCCCGCTGGTCCTGGTGTAAGGTCATGGAGGAGTGCGGCCGCTTCTGCACGTGTGGTCGTCGATGGGAATCTGATCATTGTCACAGAGGACTAGTAAGGGTAGGATGGTTTCTCTGTGCCTCCTCCTGTCACTGTGAGCTGCCCTTTGCGGACAGTCCCCGCACACCCCACCCCCAGCCCAGCAGTGCCACCTCGGGAAGACCCTGTCAGACCCTCGAGGGTGTAAGTGCACGAGCAGTCTGTTTAGTACCTTAGTGTGGGTGAGATCGTGTCGGAATTTAAAACAAAAGTATTTGCAGAAATTATAGAACCTGTTCAGTGAAGTTGTTGTTTGGCAGAGGTGGGGAGAGACCCCTCAGCAGAGTTCAATGTGCAGAGAATTTAGAAAATCCTTTCTTAGGACTCATCACTTTCACTCTTGAGACTGCTGACATAAATTGCTTAGGAAACACGGAGGGCTGGAAGAGGAATCTTTCGGGTGTTGGACAAGAAACGCAGGGCAGGACGTTCTGGTTCCATTTGCAGTGTCAGATACCATGGGATACAATGTTGTTACAGGGTTAGGCTATAGAAGATGACTTCCAGTTATATGAAAGGTGGAGTTTGGCTTCCATTTGTTACCACTGCTGCTTCAACTTTGTGGTAATTGGATGAGATTTCATCCGCCTTTTCCCCGGGAAAAAGGATGGTTGTCTCATGGTGTGTGCCTCCAGAGGCAAGTCGCTGTTCTGTGGAAAGCTCAACGGTGTCCGGAGGCAACCGAGGTTGTGACTTCCGGGAGACTTTCTTATCCGTTTGTCTTTGAACACATGGGAAAGAATAAGCCTGGGTAACTGGTCAGAATCCCGAGCAGCCTCCGCACTGTCGGCACAGAGCCTGACGCGGGGCGCCAACTCACAGAGCGACACCGGCTGAGCCACCCAGGTGCCCCGAGGATGCTACTTTTCTGTTTGTTTGGAAAATGAGGATTTCGCCCGGGTTTTGTGTCTGGAGTGTGTTAATGTGTCGTACGCTAATTCGTTCCCTGTTTTCCCTCTGAAATACCTGCTGTAGGCCATGGCCCAGAAGGAAGACATGCAAGACAGGATCACTACCCTTGAGAAGCGCTGCCTCAGGGCACAGCACAAAGCCACCTCTCTGCACGACCTCAAGGAGAAACTTGAAAACGAGATGGCAAAGAAGGACTCTCTGCATCGACAGGTCGTTGGTTTCGTTGGACTTCATTCCACTTTTATTAATTACAAGTCAAGTTAAGGACCAAGTGTCAATGGCAAGGTTTTAGGATCTTAGAAACTTGTGTTGACCAGCGGGGTTACTTCAACGTCCAGGGTTTAATTCTTTCGAATTTTATGGAAGCATGTTATGGGGCTCCCCTCCTTGATTCCTTCTTTGTCTTGTCTTACATGCACGTTACTCTGTTGCCTGTCAGCACTGTTTCCAAAGGAGCAGGGAGTGGCCGGGAATGTGTAGGCAGCTGGCCATTTTGGGTAGTACCTGAGATCGGGGGGAATGGCAGGTGCAGAAGCACAGTCTGGCGTGAGGATGTGAGACCCTGTGTTTTGGGAAGCAGCACGTCTCTTCCTTGGTTGTCTCAGGTCATCCGGCATTGAACAGGAAAACCACATCCAGCTTCTTGGAAACAGAGTGAGCTTTGTCTGGTGTGTTTGTCAAATGCGTCAGTCGACCCAAAATGATAATCAAAGTGAAATACTAGGAAGCCATTAAAATGACATGGAGGAATGCTGTTTGGAGGGTTTTCAAGCATGATACGTGGTCTGTATATACACACAGAGCTATATGCACACAGAAGATGGAAGGAGTCTATGGGAACACACGTTAACCTTGCAAAAACCTCACCTTATACATGATTTTTAAAATGACTTTATATATTTTTAATGCTTATTTATTTTTGAGAAAGGGAGCCAGAGTGAGAGAGAGAGAGAGAGAGAGAGAGAGAGCGAGCATGAGCAGTGGAGGGCAAGAGAGGGAGAGAGGGAGACACAGAATCCAAAGCAGGCTCCAGGCTCTGAGCTGTCAGCAGAGAGCACGAGGCAGGGTTGACCCCATGAGCTATGAGATCATGACCTGAGCCGAAGGTGGACGCTTAACTGACTGAGCCACCTCGGCTTCCCTAAAAGTCCTTTAACAAAAAATCTCGTGTCTAAGTTTTCCACGTTGAAGTTTTCCACGTTTTTGGTCAAGAGGGAGAGTGTTTTTGTTGAATAATGGTACACTTCCAAAAAGAACTCAACTGGCATCAGGCATGCTCTCAGAAGCTCTGTGCTGGCTGATGTGCCCACCTCAGAATGTCCTATGTAGCGAGCCCTCGGACCCCAGTATAAATATGTTTACGAAGGGTTAGGACCGAACCCTTCTCTCCTTAACTGGTCAGGAAGAGCGAGCAAGCTCCTCCAGAAGATGGGTTTTCTTTAATGTGTGGGAACTTTGTCTTTGGAAAGACTTCTTTGAAGATAGTGAAGAAGAGCAAAGAGTTTGGCAAGACATGTTTTGCGTAGCGAACGGAGGACCAAGGCAGTGGGTGACTCCTCGCAGAAAGGAAAGGTTTACTCTGAAGCACCTACCAAACTGTTGGCTTCAGTCAGAACTAACAGTAGATCTCTGCATTTAGATTTTGTTTCACTTTATTAAAAATGGAAACGGAGAGAAGACTTGCTACACTTTGATGCTTTGCCTTCATTTCCTAGACTGCGGATCAAAACCGCCAGTTGCAAGAGCGCCTGGAGGTGGCGGAGCGGAAGCTGCAGCAGACCCCGAGGAAGGCCAAGTCGCTGCCCGAGGTGGAAGCCGAGCCGGCCCAGAGGGTGGCCACCCTCTGCAAGGTGGGGCCCCCGTTTCCTTCTGGGTCCCATGGTGGGAATGTCAACTTCATGGCGGTCCGTTCTTGTATCTCATTTCTCACCGGTAACGTCGGCGTGCCAAAGTCCGCGAACCAGCTGAGATCTGTTTTCGGTGCTTCTTTGTCTGACATTGGAATGCTTTTCAAACGGCAGGCATCATCCCCAGTTTTGTTCCCTCCGGTTTTGTCCGACGTGTGCAGTTTGCCGTTGGCTGCATCTAAGACTCACTGCTTTTCAGAGTTAAGTCAGCGACTCAAAGCTCAAGATAGTAGCCTTGGGCAAGAGAAGGACAGGGGTGCCTGGCCGGCTCAGTCAGTGGAGCTTGGGACTCTTGATCTCAGGGTCATGAGTCTGAGCTCCCCATTGGGTGTAGAGCTTACCGAAGGAAAAAAAAAAAACAAAAACAAAAAAAGCATAGAATTTTTCCGAGAAATGAGAAAATCCTATCCTCTTTCAAACACAATCGTTTTTTTATTTAAAAAATTCTTAAATGTTCATTTATTTTGAGACAGAGAGAGAGAGAGAGAGAGCGAGCCTGGGCACATACATGAGCAGGAGAGGGGCAGAAAGAAGGAGATAGAATGCCAAGTAGGCTCCATGCTATCAGCACAGAGCCTGACACAAGGCTCGAAGCCCCAAACCTTGAGTTCATGACCTGAGCTGAAGCCAAGAGTCAGAACCCGACTGACTGAGCCACCCAGACACCCCTGTAAGAAATAAATCTTTAAGGAATTCACTCGGAGGTTCCACAAATAGAGTCGAGGAACGTGCCAGACACAGTCCCTGCCCTCCCAGTTCTCACAGCCCTCACCACCCACAGAGGAAGGCAGCAGTTGAAGAGGTAGTTTCCAGACATGATGTGGGCGGTGCTGGGATCGAGTGATGCACACAGGACGAGGGAGCCCATGACTGGGCAGCCAGTCCATCCTTCCGGAACCTGGGCTGAGGGAACCTGTAGCAGGGAGCCTGTCGGTGCTTCTGTGTCACCGGTTCCAGTGCAGTGAGGGTCCCAGTGGGAAGGGGGGTGGTTTCGTCACGGGATAATGACCCTCAAGGCTGCCATCAAGTCGGGCAGGCGGCATTGGGCGCCCACAGGCCCAGGCTCCAACAGAGCCTCTCCTCCTTTGTGATCTGCATGTCAAGTCTCCATTTCTTTTCTCACCTGTCCTCTCTCCTGTCCCTGGTCAGCCGTGTAGCCCGACCCTTTGTCTTTGGACAGTGTGCTGCTGAGGAAGCTAAATTGTTGGAAGTAACTTCCCAGCTTAGGAAGGCAGCACGCCTGTTTGCTCTTTCCGCTTGCTGCTTCCTCCTGTCCGTGCTGAGTGGCCAGGGGTGTCTCCCGGGGGACGAGGCACCGTCCAAGGATCCGGGACCCGGGGTGGGGACGAGACCATTGCCTACCCCCGGTCACCAGCATGGAAGCCCACTGCTTCCCACTGGCACGCATGAGGCCTGTAGGGACTGTGAGCAGGCAGAAGGCCGCTCACAGCATGTCGTGCGTAGGCACAGCGTGTGTGGTGGGGCAGCCAGCTCTTCTGACCCTGCTGTCGCCCGCAGGCCGAGCAGAGGGGTGGCAACATCGAGGAAAGGCTGCGCCAGATGGAGGCCCAGCTGGAGGAAAAGAACCAAGAACTGCAGCGGGTACGTGTCCGGGCGGAGCAGCCGCGCACCTGGCGGTGGTTGAGGATGAGGCGCAGGCTGGGGGTGTGGGGGTAGGGAGTGGTCCCTTGTTTCCCACTTCTCCCCACGTGGACGCCAGGCCCCTTCTCGATCCCATCAGGGGTACAGTGCACTCTTGTGCGAGTTGGATGCTAGTGAACACTGCTAGCCTGTGGACAATGTTCTCTGGACGCTGGGGCCCCGTAGGCAGTGCCGCCTAGGGGTGGAGGCACCCGCACAGCCCACTGTGCCCACCAGCTCGTTAGCAGCTACTCACGGTTGACGCGGGACCTCGTGGGTGTCCCTTGGCCAAAGCGGAGGTACTGGCCTGGGGTAGGGCAGCCTAGAGGAGGGGTCTCCTTCCTTAGGACATGACACCGAGGTCCTGAAATCAGGTCACGGGCCTGACCTTGGTCCCCACATCCTGAATTTCTACTTGAGATGTAAAGGCACAGGTCGGGGTAGATGTTCCTAAGAAGAGGAATAGCGTCATCGAGCCTTGACGAAAGGGAGGCCCGTGTCCCTTGAATCCCCTGAGATTTTTCCCTGTGGGAGCTGGTCGGACGTCAACATGAAACACCCAGGAGACAGAGCAGGCAGCCGCCTCCCCAACTTGGGACGTCCATCCAAGGCCATCGGGTTTTGTTTTCACCAGAAAACTCAAAACACTCACCCTTAACTTACACCAGACACTCGTGTGCTTGGCCCTCAGGGTCAGAGAATAAAACATGAGTTTCCGCGGAGTGAAGCTTCTGATGCCAGCGTGACGGCTCGCGTTGGCCGACCCCAGCCCGCCATGACACATGCACACAAGCGAGCACAACCAGACGCTAGCCTCTTGGGCCGAGAATTCCACCTCACCTACTTAGAGAAGCACTTCATTGCCTTTAGGACTGTATGGTAGTTTGGAGGGACAGGTGTTGAGATAAGGATTCTATTATAACTGAGACAATTCCAAGGACACTTTTAAGCTGCTTTGCTTGAAAAATACTTGGGTGCTGATCCCTTCTTGTGGGGTGGCCAGGGTCTTTTCCGAGTGACGGCCGTTGCTGCGTGTGAGGTGTGGTGGTCGTGCTTTCTGTTGCCTGCTCCCAAGGAAAGAGGTGCCAGCAGGTGTGGCTTGGAGGTGAGGAAGCCCGAGCCTGGAGGGACTGTCCATTGCCTAGCCTGCGGGTGTGTCCTGTGGGCTCTTCCTCCTCCCTGGGCCCCCCGACTGCAGGGCACATGTGTACTCCGTACCCCACGGCCCTCCGCCCGGCAGGAGCCCCTGAATCCTGCCGGCCTGTCCTCGCCGCTTCTGTTTTGGGTTAATTCAGGATATGCGGTAGGAACAAGTTTTTAAACCATACGATTGATGAGAGTTCTATAAAACACAGACCCGTGAACTTGGCGGTTCCGTTCGGAAATTACTTGAGGTAAATACAAGTTTCCATTACAAAACGTTCAGGAGATGTGTGAATTTCACGAAAAACAGGTCAAAGTCTTTCTCACCACTGAATCTTTCCCAAAGGGGATTTTTTTTTTATCTTTGGGTTTTGTCAATGGATTCATTTCTTTCCCCCTGAGGCCAGATCTGAGCTTGGGTTTCCGCCCCGGAATATGCCTCCTCCCGTGTGTAGATCAGCTGATCCCCTTGAGAATATGCTCTTTCCTGCATGTACATCTGCCTCCTGAGCCCATCTGAGAGCTAACAATGAGGACATTCGTGAGGGCCCATGCGTGTTTTGTTTCCCAGAAACAAAGGGACCTGCTAAGTGATGACCCCTGGGAAGCAGGTTCCTGCGTTTGTGTGCCCCGCTAGGTCGGTGCTGGCAGTGACGCACAAGCACGCCAAAGAGTGCCGTGGGAAGGGGCAGCCGAGGATGGCGTGCGTGTGGGTCACACCGCTGGTCATTCGCACGCCTGAGCCGGTGTTCGCACTTTGGCTTGAAGCCTGCGTCTTCTCTTTCAGGTAAGGCAGAGAGAAAAACTGAAGGAAGAGACTAATCAACATCTGTCCAGCACTATTGACAAGCTCCTTTCCGAATCTGACGAGCGTCTTCAGCGTCATCTAAAGGAAAGAATGGCTGCTGCAGAAGATAAGGTAGGCTATGAGAGACAGCGGCTGAGTGCCCCCGTCCTCACAGAGGAGACGCTCACGTTGTGATCCTGAGGAGCAGCGTGGAGCAGAGGCTAACAGCCACTGTAGAAAGTAGAAATGATTCTTTCACGCGGAAAAACTGCAGGCCTACGTTAAGTTCCCAGTGTCGTGTCCCCGCCCGACGTATGCGTGCGGGAAGGTGCGTCTCACTGTCTAGAAGAGGAGTATGGTCTGGGCCTTTACTAACTGAGACGTAACTGAGACTAACTGAGACGTAAGGAGTAAGCTAGCTTCATGCTAATCAAAGATGGGCACAGAAACAGCCATAGGCAGTATATAACTAAGGGGAGGGGCCGTGTGCCGATACCCCTTTGTTGATAGGACCCGGCGGTGGCTGGATGTGGTCGGCAGGCCCTCGTTTGCCACCCCTGTGCTGGAACCTTCAGCCTGGTTCTTGTCTGGGGAGCTAATTTCTACCTCTTTTGTCCAGACGGACCGGTAGGAGTGCGCAGTTCTGTCAAGCATTTAACCAGCTGAAAACAGAGTATCTCCTGTTCCATCTCCTGCCTTCCCTCTTTTCATCTGGGTTGGAAAGAGTCTAAGCCTGGACTCTTACACCATCATAACGGACACACTTGAGGTGTAACGGGAGGGAAGCAGTATCATAGGATCTCTGTGAGAGAAGCTCTGGTGGGGACAGTTGGATGCGGACCCGATACTACCGGTTCTGATTACACCTGTGTCCCTGTAGATGAGCCCAGAATCTTCCCTAAGATTGTCACTTGGAGACACCAGTGAGCAATGCTAATTTCACGACACACTTGTTTTGGGTAAAACCCATTATGAGGTGCGTTATTATACCCCACGTGAGGTTCTACCTTGATCACTGGGGCCAGCCTTTCGGTAGAAGGTTGTATGTGAGATTGGAAGTATATGTACGAAACTTAGGTCAGGTTTCCCAAGTGACTGAGGCATCACAGACCCTAAAAGCTAGTACAAACCAGTGTACCTGCTGCAAGTAAACGTAGGAACTTGTCATACTTACAGTCAGACAGTGATCCGTGAAGAAATTGTACATGGACAAAGGATGAGTAAAGGCTGTTACTGCAGTTTCACAGACAGCATTTCACTCTGTGGTCATGTGACGCGGTTCGTTGGTATGGCCATCGGCTCCATGCCTTGTCTGTGGTGCTGCGTTATTGTAAAGAGAAACGTAGGCATGGTCTAGCATGTGGAACGTTTGAAAGAATCAACACTAAAGGACTGTCGGTATCTTTCTCAGAAGTCTCTGTTAGGAGAAGTTGGCAATCTGAAAAAACAGTTACAAGAAATGCAACGTGAGAAGGTATTTCCGTCTCTCACTCATTCAGTGATCGGTTGAGACTGGAAAGGAGCAGGTGACCTCTGGGGCTCACACTTCCTCCAAGGCGAGCCACCACTGTGCTTTCGAGCGGCCCCACGCTCGCAAGTCTGAATGGCACGCATGTGGCGGAGTTGGAGCCGAGCAGCCTACGGGGTTCAGATTTCTGAGTCCCTTCGGGGGTTCGCTCGAAAGCTAAAATGTTCGCGTAAACCTTTCGTGGAGTGCAGCGTTGCCCAGCAGGAAGGTAACAGGTGACATGGGTGTCATCCCAAGGGTTCTCGAGGCTGCATTTGAAATGGTCAAACAGACGGGTGATGTTAGTTTTCACGCAGCCCGATGCAGGCAACATGTTATTGTATCATGTAAATAGTGTAGACATGAAGGAGCTACTCTACAATGTTTTTCCACATTCAGTCCTTGCAACCCACGGGGCGTCTCACAGTTCCATCCCCTGTGGTCGGGACCAGCCCCATTTTGGGCGCTCAGTTAGCCACGTGCGGTGGTGTCTGCGGCCTGGGACGGCACTGCCTAGGGGGTAGTTGTGTGACCAAAGCTCCTCGTCGGTTTTACTCCCTGGTGCTGCGTGTGCAGACGTGAGGCTGGGCTGCAGAGGGTCCACGACGGAGCACGTGCCTATTACACAGAAGGGCTATTCCCCCACCGCCCAGAAAGTCCTGCTCCTCTCTACATAATTAGGAAGAAGTCCTAGTGGCTCGGTGTTTCTCCTCTGTAACCTTGCTATGCCTGAGACCTAACTGTTCAGTAGGGTTTAGGACGTTCACTTGGTGATCCGGGTGTTTACTGGAGGACTCTTGGAGAGAATGGTCTTGGGGTTTGTAACTGCTGAATTTACCCAGCGTGGTTATGATGGTCAGCATTTCAGCACACTTGATGCAAGTAGTGTTTTCCATTTTTTCTTGAATTCTAATGAACCTACAGTGTGGTATCAGTTTCAAGTAGACAGCATACCGTTTCAACAATTGCACACGTGACTCTGTGCTCGTCACCATCACTGTGGTCACCGTGTGTCACCATACAGAGTCCTTAGGGTATCACGGACCGTATTCCCTGTACTGTGCTTTTCATCCCCGAGACGGCCTTATTTGATACCTGGATGCTGATGCCTCCTACTCACCATCATCTCTTTTGCCAACCGCCCCTACTCTCCTCTCCTCTGGCCACTACCAGTTTGTGCTCTGAGTTGAACGGACTCTTGATGCAAAGACTAGTTAACCTTGCTTGCAGTGAGTGTCGTTGTCATTTGCTGCTTTGCAGGATCACCTTCTACGGAAAATGGAAGCACTGAGGGCCATATTAAAGCGGGCAAGACTGAGAGGCTCTTCGCTTCACCACAGGTATGACATTTCCCGCTTCACAGATCTGTTTGAGACGCGGCTGGGGGCGGCTTCCCTCTGTCACCAGTATGACCTGAACCAGCTCATGGTTCCAAAGTAGAACCGTGGGTGTGCTATGGTATGACCCGCACCGGATCAGAGTTACACACAATAACCCTGAGTGTGTTGTAGTCTGACGCGATCCATTTTCCAGGTACCAGCTAACTGATGATGGGGCGGGGCTGGGGGGGGACACTGCCCTTCACCGTGCCTAACATGAACCACCTCACAAACACATACGTTAGCACCTGCTGTGTATCTTCCAGAGGAATCCTTTGGCCGAATGGGCAGAGGGACTGGATGTAGCTCAGGGAGCCGGTAGCTTAGTAGGTGGCAAGAGGGAGAAGTAAAACCTCATTCCAGAGGTTAGGTTTGGAATCTCAGGAGACCGGGAGGCCTGACAGAGCTCACAGCCATGGGAGGAGGAGTAGAAGTTAGGAAAAGTTCTGTTCGTGTTTGGGTGGGTTTATTTGCGGCCTCCCTCCCCCGAGTGTGGCAGTGATGGTGTGGGGCTAGGAGGGGTCCAGCCTGCCAGGTTCGGCCCAGCATCCCTGGAAGCTATGGTCCCTTCCGCAATGCCAGTGGGGTCACCATGGGAGTGCACACGTGGCCGTGGTTGTGAAGGTCACCTTGACATCGGTGGGGTTAGCGCAGTGCTCGCAGTTTCTTATATTTTTGAAAAGACTGGAGAATGACAGGTAATCGCCGCAACTCTGTTGGGACGTTGGTGAGTCGCCTGTGAGGGAGTGGGTCAGCAGGCTTGTGAGCTGCGTCCTGCAGACAGTAACTGTCAGCAAGGTATTCAAAGGTTTGCTTGCTTCTTTGTAGGAAATATGTACCATGTGAGAGTCATTCTGGTGTGACAGTGCCTCGAGTAGCTGACTGGGCCCCCTTAGGTGCAGGAAGCAGGCTCCTGCTCCAAAGGCAGGCCCACTCAGGCCTCACTGGGGTCTGTGCGGCTGCCGACGTGGGCTCTCGGGAGAGTCGAGGGTGTGCTGTGGCTGTCCGTGTTGAGCCTGCTTGTAGGAGAGAGAAGTCAGGGCAGGTAGAGTCCCAAGCGGCCCTCCCTGTCCAGGGAACTACTGGTGGCACAGCGAATGTGTGTCCGGAGAGAGAAGCACACAGGAAGATCCGGGCACAGAGCAGCCTCTTGGTTGGCTGACGGAGATCCTCGCCAGCAAGACACCAGTGTGCTGAGTGTCACCATTCCAGGGCTTGATGACGGGTATGTGTGAGGAGGCCAAGGGAGCAAACAGTGGATGCGGTGCAGGCCACTCGAGTGCATGTTGGAGTTCTCAAGGGAAGGGGCTGTGCAGGCCCCTGGAGGGTGTCACCCTGGGGCAGTTGCCATAAGAGGGACATCCACGCCCGTCACCCGCCTGAGGTGAGCTGGCCAAGGAGAAGGATAGAGAGGATCCCAGTGCTCCCGTGGTTGCAGAGGCATTGTCCGTGGTCACAGGTGGCCTTGTGGTCAGAAGACACCGGGCAGGAGACCGGCTGAGGAACAGGGTCTGTTTGAAGCCGTCTCACAAAGTGATCTCTCGTGTGGTGGCAGAAGCGAGGCTGGTGGGAGCTGTGTCGCCGTGAGCGGCCGGGGGCCGGGGGGACGAGACTGAGAAGGCGGCAGGCAGGCTGGACAGCTGAGCCCTCCTGGCACGACCTCACAGCCACGTCTTCCGTTTGTGTCCTCCTCTAGCAAGATGACATGGTCTGGGTTACAGAGGAAAAGAAAGGTGACGGACCAACTTCCACACGCAGGCGGGGCAGATGGGAGAGAGCTCTGGGATAGGACTGGATGCAGGGTGGTGGGGTCGGGAGCCAGGGAGCCTGAGATAGGGTGTCAGAGTCAGGGGACACACGCGAACCTCGGTGGAGCCACGAACCATGCCAGGTCCCATGCGGGGCGGCGTGTGTGGCTCTCCCCGATTGGCGATGTGTCGTGGCCCCACAGCGGTGAAGCTAGACCACCTGAGCTCAGGTGAGCAGTTGTTCTGGGAATGGGGGGACCAGAGGAGGGGAAGATGGTTGTGGCCAGCGGCCAGTTCCGACTTGGCTGTCTTAGAAACAAGCAGTACCCTGAGGCAGCACGTGCCAATGACGTTTCTTGAAAGGCCTCAGAGAAGAGCTTGAAGCACCACAGAGGAGACGCCCTGTCGTGGTGGCTCTGTCTCCAGGCCACAAGGGGTGACGCCAGGGGCCCCCTCTTTAGCTGATGTGAATCAGATGGGCGTGTTCTGTCTCCCGAGACCATAAGGATTTGTGAAATGGAAGGCAGCCTCTCTTCTTTTCCAGAGAGCGAGGAGCCCCTGGACTCCCGTGCAGGGTTCAAGTGTGGAGGGTGAGCCCTTGGCTGAGGCCGGGCACGTGGGCTGGCGGGTGCTCCTTCGCAGCTGCTGACCGCTTCGTGCCCAGATCCTTTGCTGAGGGGAGCAGCTGACAGCCCAATTAAGTGACTCCACCCTAGGGTCTCGGGGCTCCATGGAACTTTTCTGGAGACTTCTGTGGCCAAGGGGGACATTTGTCTGTTAGTCTAACTGCACAGAGGCCAGAGACGCTTTTGCCTTGGAAACACCGGGCGCATTGCCACCTCCTGTGTACGGGAGCTGCGAGGTGTGGTTCCCGAGGATCCTGCCGCGGATGCCCCTGGGGCGCCCGATAGTGGCTGGTGGAGGAAAACCTGGGGTCACCTGGCATCACAGCAAGGGCCTTGGCACATGTGGGCCGGTGGCAGGTGAAGGCCAGAGGGACGTACAGGAGTGCTTTCCGGTCAGTTGGGCAGGAGGTGGTGCAGACACGCAGGATGACAGCTTGACCGGGGGCAGGCGCTGCTCCACCTCGGGGACGTCTGGGCCGCGGGGATGCGTTGCACCTGCTGGGCCCGGGAGACCCTGTCTCCACAGGGCCCGGCTAGCGGGCTTGCACTGGAGCCAGGGGCAAGGATGCCTTCCTTGGAGACCTTTTCCTGTGACCTCATGTTCCCAATTGATGGGTTCTGGCCTGGCTGACAAAGCCCACTTTTCTCTAGATAACAACCTTGGTGTGTGTGTGCGCGTGTTTGTTTGATTGTTCTCCTCCATATTTCAGGCGGACGCACGTCAGCAGCATCCCAGCTTCCAGGTTCCGTCTGGCGGACAGCCCCACGGATGCCAGCAGCACCAGCAGCAGCGCGGTGTTGCGGCGCCACCGGAAAGGCCGTGTGGCCCGTCTGCGACATGAGCCTTCCAAGGCAAGGACCTCCATCCTCTGGGGGCTCTCGTGGGACCCACCTGCCTGCTCCAATGTCACCTGCCTTTTCCTCTGTCTGTGAGGCTCTTCTGGAACTAAGGGACTGATAGGCTGCTTTCTCTTTTCCCCTTCCCCCATTCTTCTTTTGCTGCCTTAGAATTTACTTTTGAGAGCTTTTGTTCTTTCTTTGTATAAAGTAGCAATGTGGATGAAGATAGGACCTAGTGTTAAGCACAGCACAATGCAAATGAGTAAGGGTTTGAAATGCTAATGAAGGTTAAATGAACACGTGTCTTCATCGAACTTAAACAACAGAGAATTCACCTTTGGAGTTTAAGTACTTTTGTCCTTTGTCTCTTCAGCCGCCTATATTTTTAGATATTTGTGTAAGTTTTGAGCACCTGTAGTCATGGAACAAGTTTGGTGCAGATATCGTCCCAGAGCTAGGGTGCAGCATGACTGAAAAACCCAGATGAGGGGCGCCGGGTGGCTCAGTCGGTCAAGGGTCTGACTGCTGATTTCTGCGCATGTCACGATCTATGGTTTGGTGAGATCGAGACCCGCAGCCCCGCAGCCCCGCAGCCCCGCAGCCCCGCACGGGGCTCTGCGCTGACCGCGCCTGGAGCCTGCTTGGGATTCTCTCTCTCTCCCTCTCTCTGCTCCTCCCCCACTTGAAATAAAACAAAGAAGACAATAAATAGATAAAAAGTCAGAGGAGAGGCCTGCACCCCTATGTGTGCACAGTGTAGTGAGGGGAGACCAGCAGCGAATGGGAAGTAAAAGGTGAGATGTGTGTTAGTTATCTATTTCTGTTTGACAGATGATTGACGAGTCCCTAGATGGGCACCTGTGGATAGCCCCAGAGTCCAAGGGTGGCTCTCTGGGCAATTCCCAGTGTGGCAGTGGAGAGAGAGAGACAGATCTGGCAGAGAGCAAGCGGTCACAAGGTGGAAGGAGCTCAGTGAGCCAGGTGCTCAGGGAAAGGGAGACCGGTGGCCTGGTCGTGCTGGGTGGGGCCAGGCAAGGTGGAGGCCGAGGACCACGGTGGTCTGGTCCAGGAGCCCTTGCGCTAAAGCCCGCTCGCCCGAGTTCCAGAGTCTGTGTAGACACAGTAGGGGCAGATTTCTGGAGGACTTGAACTCTGGTTGGGAGCAGGGACGCAGTGCTAGCTGGAAGGAGACACAGGGCAAAAGTTCTGTGGTTTGTGTTTTGTCATTTTGCTGTTTTGCCCTGGCGCGTCTGTGGTCACTCGTGGCTGGCTCGTGTTGTTTCTCCTGTATCTTCATTTGTCATTAGAGAGTGGGGTTTTGCCCCAATAGTCATAAATTGTCGTTAGCGTATCGCTGTATAGTACAGGTGGATACGGGTACGATCTAGATCATAATTTGTAAACGAAGTGTTTCTTCCAAAGAGATAAGGCACTGAGCATAGATGAACGGAAGCTCGATGCAGACAGCACGCTTTGCGGTGCCGACACTCGCGTTCAGGACTCCAAATCTCACGGGCTTACTGAGCACAAGTACTGCCTTCTACACTGAAACTCGGGACTCCTACAACGTGAAGCTGTCACCTGCCCCTAAGCCCGTTTTTATCACGTACCTGCCCAGGGCACCCTCCTGTAACCAGCACAGTGATTCGTGAGAGGTTGTCAATCCAATTCGAGGTCAGGATTTCACATTCACGTCCAGCAGGGCGTTAACAGAGTGGGTTTGTTTGGTGTTATACAAGGTGTTGCGGGAACTTCGGCATCCCCTCGGGTGATACTGTAAAAGTGTAACTTGGTTTCCAACAAGGAGAACAGTTACAGGAAAGTTTAGAATAGGCACCTGTTAGACGTCTTTGTTCTACAAGATGCCATGTTTCAGTAAGTTGTGTATGTTGTCATGGAGTTTTACGTCCCTGAGTGATAATTGGGAGTGTCTCTGGTAAATGTCGAATAGCCTATTACATTCAGATGTGCGGTGGAACAAAGTTCTGCGTCCAGTCGTGGTTGTTTCTAAATCTTCTCTCCATTATATCCATCTCGTTGTTCTCTTTAAAATATGTTTGCTCGTTTCGTCTTGGAAATTGTAGCTTCCAAGTGTGCAGTAAATCTGATTCCTCTTCCTTTCTTTGCATGCCTCTGTCAGCCTAGCGATGTAAGGAAGCATCGGAGAAAGCGAAAGTGTTTCGTAGTGCAACCTAGCTGTGTTTGTCTGTGGTGTGGGGGAGAGTGCCCGTCTCTTCACGGTGAGCACCACAGCTGGGTAAGGACGAGCGGCTGGCGTGTGCGGGGAAGTACAGGAGCCACTGGGAGCTCGAGCGCGGCGTGCGGTTTCCACGGTACCTGCGACGGCCACCGGAGCTCGCCGTTGTCTCTCGTTTGTGTCTTGCTCGCTGCGCTGCGAACTTTGTTCCATGAGACACAGAAGTTTCTAGGAAGAGAAATTACTGAAGCAGAGCCGTAGAGTTTCGATTTCGGGATATAACCACTTTTGACAGCCGTAGCCAGCAGCATTCAGAGAGCTCTTAGGGTTCGTTCGCCACCTGGTGTGTGCAGTGGTTTAGGATCCTGTGACCTGGCCCTCACAGACATCCCCGCGAGCCACAGCTTGTGTGGTTAGCCCATTTCCAGATGTGCAACCAGAGCCTGAGAGCCCGGGTCCTGTGCATGAGGACACTTTGCAGGGCAAACACTGGCCACGACACCACTCTGCCACATACCCCACCTTTGCTCGGGCGCCCTCCTCCCATTTACAGTGCCCCTCGCCGGGACAGGACACCTCCTGTGTCCAGAGGACAATGACGTGGGTGTGCCCATCCTCAGGGGAAGCGCCGTGCCTCGGGACGGAACCCTCGACCAGACAGTCCGCCTCATAACTGGGATGCCTTGCTCCCTGGACCGGACCCCCATCCCAGACCTTCCCAGCCATGCGCTGACAGGGCCGTGCCTCTGATACAGAGCTGGGCGGCAGCTGGGGGAGCCCCTCCACTGCACAGACGGTGTGTCCGTTCAGTTGAATTCTTGCGTTCAAGTGCCAGTTCGGTCACTGGTTGTTTTGTGACCGGGGTGTATTCATCACCGTCTTTTTTTTCCTGCTTTGCTCTCCTGGTAAGTGAGGACAGCGCAAGGTTCACGGCCCTTGGGGTGTCCACACACTGCCCATCGGTGCACGGTCCTCAGAGATCAGGAGCTCACATCGGCGCCGGGGCACAGAGCACGCCCTGCATTCTGCTGGCTCGTGCTGCCTTTTCCTCTGTAGCAAGACTTTCTCAAGGAACAGAGGGTCGCGTGATGAACACCCAGGCAGGACGGCCTGCTCCCGCAGCTCACTGATGGCTACTTGGAGGGCTCTTTGGAGGTTTTGGGGGATGAAGTCTAGGCGTACGGGCAGTGGGTGTCAGGTCCGTGCAGACAGGGCCAGCACGGGCGTTGCACTTCCCAGCCTGGCGGGAGCCTCCCGTTTTGGTTGAGACTGAAATGGCCCATAGGCACAAGTCTGGCAGGACCCAGTGCTGGGCGGGGGCCTGTGTGTGGACTGCGCTGTGACCCAGGGGAGGGTGTGCTCCCGGAGCCCTCCGTCTCTGCTCACCTCATAGCCTGGTCGCTAGCGTGGCTCCCCGTCCTGTTCCCCTTTGGGTTTGTTTTCTCCATATCCTTGCTTCCACCTGGGTATGAAATCTACTTGTGTTGAGGGAGTCTGACCCTGTTTGCTTTTATGTGGATAATTTGTAGCCTGTTAAGGTAGCCTTTTGTTGTCTGCCGATTGTCAGGAAATCAGGAGAGGAGGCAGGTGTTTTGGAGCTGTTGGTGAAGCTTGTGTCTTCCCTGAGCTCAGCTCCGCTTGGTGCTGACCGCCATGGGTGTCCCGAGCCCCGTGCAGCTTCGGAGGTCCTGGTACAAACCCAGTTGGCTGTGCCTGTCTCGCCAGTCCTACACGTGTGTCTCGTGAGATCCGGCCCTGCCTCACCCCCAGGACCTGTCAAGGGTCATAACGCTGGCGGGTCCGTGGCCCCACGGTCCTTTCCAGGGCCCACAGCCACATAGCCGCAGACCCACCGCCTGTCACAGAAGGAAAAATGGAGTCTGAAGGGGTTCATTTGTCGTGACGGCAGCCACGGGACACTGTGTCTCCACCGTGTCGAGCAGACTGTCTGTAAGCTGCAGATGAGTCCGTCAGTTTGTAACATCACCCGAAACGGCCCCGAGAAGCAGAAGTCAGACCCGAGTGTGGGGTCAGGGGGTTGGGTGCCTTGTCACTTTACACACGTCCCCGTAGGTTCCAGCCTTGCATCGCTACCAGAAGTGACAGTGGGTTAGGCCACAAGCTCGCTCCACTTCCCCCAAACAAAGAGCTTTGGACAATCGTGCACGGGAGGGCTCCGTGCTCACCAGGGTTTGCCCTGAACGGCGTCAGGAAACAAACACCTTCCTTCTCAGCTGGCCGTGGTGTATGGTGACATGGTTTGGGCCTCCGCCTCTACCTTCTGTGGCCGGGCTCCTGGTGGTGCGAGGTCCTGGGGAGGGTACACCCCTCGGTGCCGATGGGCTGGGGGTCTCAGTGGGCCCACTGCCCGGACGCGAATCCACCCTTTCGCCTGGCGTTAGGCCGATCCTAGGAAGTCGTTTTGGACCCTGCACAAAGCACAGCTCATAGCTTTTCAAATGAGTTGCTGGCTGTGATTTCAGGGCTGTGTGCTCCTCTGTCTGGGCGCACGGTGAACTCATGTCACTCTCCTCTCCACCCCACAGTTGCTGCCTTTGGAGGGAGAGTCACAAGATCGTGTGGCAAGGACACGATGTGGACCGTCAGCTCCTTCTTCCCAGAGGTCCCTGAGCTTGGACAGGCTGCAGCAAGGGGCACCGCACAAGGCCAGCCACGAGGACATCAGGGACGCCACAAAGTAAGGGGCACAGGCATCGTAGGAGACATGCCTGTGCGCTGGTTTTCAGCTCTGAGAAACCTTTGATCTCTACATGGGGGAGAAAGGGTCGGAACAGCGATTCCAAAGAGAGGCCAATGAACCGAGCTTACGTGCACGGCGTTCTTGGGATACCTGCCTGGGTGCCCTGGGTGTGGCCAGCAGAGCAAAAGGCAGGTGGGAAAGACCGGAGTCTTGTGATGCTGGTGGCTGTAGGGCAGCCTCGTTTGCTCAGATCCTACGCACCAGCCGTCCTGAGACCTCCCTTTTCCTCCCGGTGGATCCTGGGTGACATGCTCCCTAGGGCTCCTCCCCTGGGCCGCACTGTGCCCTGTGGGGCTGTCAGGAGCCATGCTCTCTTCCCCCCACCCCCACCACGCAGCTCCAGCAGCCCCTCTGTTACTCGCACCACGCCCTGGGGTGGCTCAGGTGTGCATGTCCTCCGTGCTCCCGGGTCACAGCCAGGGAGGGGTGCCGAGCGTTCTCAACCCAAGGGGCTTGGACTCCAGATAATACTTGGGAGGGAGAGAGTGTCAGCTCCCAGGGCGCAGCCCTCCCTAGAAGCTGGGGGATTGTGCTTCTAATCACGTGGGGCGGTGTGTCGTGTGACGAGCACGCGTGGAAGATGCTCTCCTGTGCGTCCCCCAGATCCCCGGGCTCTCGGGATGGCCCCTTGAGCAGCCTCAGCAAAACTAGCAATAGCCGGGACTCACTGAACCACGCCCCCAAGAAGAAGGGCATCACAAAATCCATCCGCTGGTTGCTCACCAGAAGACAAAAGGTCCACCCCAGCCACGCTAGCGACGAGCCTGCATGACCAGGTTGGTGTCCCCTGCGTGTTTCCAGCGTGTGGGTGGTCTTACTGGCCTCATTCCTCTAGATCCGTGGTCTCTCTGCCTGCGGACCCCTCCCCGTGTCGGGAGACCTCACGTGGCTGTGGACACCCCCCACCTCCCATTTCATCACTCTGCTTCCCCACAGCCGCTGAATTGGAGCCACGGAATTGAAAACCCTTCCCAAGGTGCCCTGGGACTCCGCAAATTGGGCGCACAAGCTGAAAAACACCAAAAACTTTAAAAAATAAGCATTGTGTTTCTTGTCACCTTGCTGAGCACTTTTCAGCTGTACCTGTTTTTCAAGCAGTAGCTGTTCGTTTGGTCAATAGACTCTATAGCTGCAAAGCAGTATTATGTCCTCCACGCTGAACCTGAGGTTCTTCTTAAACTGTGGGTCCTGGAGGACGTAGAGCACGTATGAAATCTTGAAGGGACTCACATGGATTCCCAGTGCACCTTGAGAAGTTGTGCAGGGAGGATATGTTGTGGCTCACGTGAGGGTGTGGCCCCAGAGCACTTTCGTCTGAGCCTGGCTCCTGCACAGATGGGTTCGGGGCTCTGGGGAAAGTCCATATTAGCATTCCTGTGCTTCTGTTTTCTCACCTGTACCTGGGAACAGTGGGAGCACTTCCGTCACATGGCTTTCAGGAGTGTCTGCATCTAAATATCCACGAGATACTTTCAACACAGAAGCTCCATCACACTATGTGTAACTGCAGCCCCTGTGAGGACCTGGTCACCAGCATTCAGAACCTGTCACTCATGCTGGTGATCTCTCTGGCGTCCTCACTAGGCTGCCCCTGTGTTTCCTTCCCCTGTAGTGTTTGAGTTTCTCTTCAGTAGACTCTGACCTTTGCAGTCTAATCAGTACATCTTATTTTCAACTGGTCTTGATTCTGACAACGAGTAACAGCAGTGGGTTTCGTTTGCTACCAAGCAGCTGAGGCGCTGTGATGCCCGGGATGGGGGCCCAGAGGAGTGGTGCGGGCATATCTCTCTGGGACTTTCCACTGCAGAGCAGGTCGCACGTGGGTTCACTGTGTCCCAGAGCTGAGTTAAGTGGGTGAAGGAGGCAGGTTGAAACCATATCCCAGTGATCCCACAACTGATTAAAAAAAGTGAGCTCTTTTCAACAGAAGAGGTTGTTTGCAGGCTAGCGGGGTGGAGCAGGAGGTGGGCCACGGGGGTACTTTGGAGATGGTGGGACGACGGGACGGGGCCTTGAGCCAGGGCAGAAGTCAGTGGGCTCTGTGGTACACCGGACATTAGGCAAGGCGTGTGGCCACTCTTCCGTGCCCTGAGAGTCTGCGAGGTCTGGAGTGGGGTGCCTCATGTCCACACTGGGCCCACAGAGCCCCTTCCCGTAGAGGCCGTTCCGCTTCAGCCCCCGGACTTGTCCGTTGGTTTCTTTCCATCTGCCTCAATGTAGTCTCCTTCTCAGAACTCATAATAATGATCATGACTGGCACACTGAGTTGTACTTCAGGTGAAATGCTGTTATTTCTGTTACTGCTCACAATTCCGTAGGAACCCTCAGCCTTTTGGTTCTCTGGGAATGGAAATTTGTAGAAACTGTCCAACAGTGGTCTGATGTGAATGTTCCTATGTTTGAAGTGTATAAAAGTGTTGGATACACTAACTTGGATATACAATAACTTGGATAGTTGCCACCTGGCCGTGTGCAATTTGATACTGAAAGTAGACCTTTTGCTCCTGGAACCATGCTGGGAAAATTCTGTCCCTTAGATGTTGCTGATGTGTTTTCTTCCACATCCTTATACTTTCTGTAATGAAAACACTAAGATTCGTGGTAATGCCTTCTGGTTCTCCCACCCCACTGCTCCCCGAAATGTGTATTTTGGCAAGTTGAGAGCTAACAAAAAGTGTGGGTTGGCTGCTTTCTGCGTGGAGCCTGCTTTGGGTCCCCTTCCTCCTTTCTCTCTGCCCCTTTCTCCTCATACACACTCGTTCTCTCTCTCTCTCTCTCTCTCTCTCTCTCTCTCTCTCAAACTCTAAAAACAGGGGCGACTGGGTGGCTCAGTCAGTGAAGCATCTGAGTCTTGGTTTCGGCACAGGTCGTGTTCTCACACTTGGTGAATGTGAGCCTTGCATTGGGCGCAGAGCTGACAGCGGGGAGTTTGCTTAGGATTCTCTCTCCCCCGAACTCTCTGCCCCTGCTCCACTCTTGCTGCTTCTGTCTCTTTCAAAAAAAAAAAGTATAAAAAATAAATAAACAAACCAATTAGCTATTGAGGAACCAATAGTTTCACAGAGATGAGGAGTTTGGTTTCTTTCATTTTTGCTATTTGACACCGATAGCCTTCAGAAATATTTTTGACATCATAACACACTGGCTGCAGCCTGGGAATAGAGCCTGTAAGTTGTGTTTTGGGGGTAGCCGGATATCTCACTGCAATCCAGGGCCCTGTGCTCTGGGGGAATGTTTCAGTTATTTATTTGAAAAGACACAAAACGTTGCATTCTCCTTCTACAAAAGCAGGACTGATTTCCTCCCACACCACTACTTAAGACTGTCGTCATTGCCCTAAGAACGAACACATGCTTGTGAGGAGAACAGGGCAAGGGCAAGGGCGCTGTGGGACTGTCCCGGCGTGTGGCACTGTCTGCAGCTCAAAGACTATTTGGAAAACGAAAAGGTAGTATCTTCTATGGCAGGAAGGCGATTTCACATAGACAGTGGAGCAGGCCCAGGCAGCCCAGGACTCTGCTGACTTGTGCCCGGTCAGGGTCCTGGCACAAGTGTGGCCCTGTCTCCCTTTACCCCCTGGGGCTGCCTTCTGGGCAGGGGGCCCGATGGCTGTCAGGAATGTGGGTAAATACCTGTAAACAAAACTGCAGAGCGAGGTCATTTTAAAGGGCTGGTAACTTTAGTATCCACTTTTGTTTTTTAATTTCCAATCAGTCTTGATTTCTGGATGATGACAAAACTTTAGGAAGGCACCTTCTTGGAGAAAACAATGTAGACCAAAGGACATTTGTGACTTAGCTGCTGGGTCAGCAGAGACTCTCCCTGCAGACTTCTGGGTCACTTCCTCTCTGTCCTCTATGCAGCCAAAGAAGATGCAGCTGGTCGTCGGTCCGTGACATGCTGACCTGCCCCAGCCCCTCGGCGACGGCGCCACGGGAGGCTCTTTGACTGGAACGTGAACAATGGTGGAGAATGGCCGACTTCATATGTAACAAGGCTGTGGCCCGCTCAGGCTTCAATGATCTAAGATGACTCCTAACTTCGTATCTGCTTGAATATTAGCGTGCTCTTCCACCTACAACAACTAGGCCTCGTGGGTGTCCTCAGTGCGTGGGCTCTATCAGAGCCTAGTCCTGGGGGCCTGGGCAGCTTGCCTGGAGTGACCCACAGAACCTGGGAGCTGGGGCCGTGGCAAGCCTGGGTGGGGGGGACCTGGGCACGTCCCCCCCTAGCCCTGCCCCACACCCACCCTGAACTCCCTGGCACCACAACACTCAGAAGACCCATCAGGAAGCACTGGGCTCCCACCGCGGGGCAGGGTGCTGGGTGTGCACCCAGGGGGAAGGCGCGAGACCCTGGAAATAATGTAGTGCAACTCTAATAAAGGTCTTACCGTTCTTACGGAAATCAACTTTTTACATTTGTTTTTTGAACAAGTTTCAAGAGTGGACCTCATTCTCCATTTGTAGATTTTCCTTAAGTTTTTTATGTTTATTTATTATTGAGAGACAGAGAGACAGAGCATGAGCATGGGAGGGGCAGAGACAGGAGAAGACACAGATTCCGAAGCGGCCCTCACGAGGCCACCTCAGGAGGCTCTGGCACAAGATCCCTCATAGCTCAGGCGACTCTGGGATGGTTCCTTCCCTCCCCGCCACAGAGAGCTTATGGTCACTGGGTCAAGGAATGGACGCCCTGACCCGTGGGCCTTGTGTGGAGGGCACAGCTGACAATCGCTGGGATTTCCTCTTCCTGCACTGTCTCTCCCGCCAGGGCCGATCGTTTACTACTGTGAAGGATACATAGTTTCTTTCTGTGGAGTAAGACTTCCCTTCTCCTTTCTGTCAGGGCATAGTTAGGTCATTCTGTGTCTTCCTGTTCAGAACCTTTGCTGGCTGATCTTTAGTTTCTGCACTTCCTAGTCCTTAGTGTGAAGTGTGAGGTTTGGAACAACAAAGTGCTTCCCTGCGTTTTACATCTAAGATTCTGTTTTTTCCCCACCAAAGCTGGGCAAGCCTTCGGCATCTGAGAGTTTCTGGAAACAGACCAATTCCCCACAGGTACATTAGGTTGCACATGGTTTATTAAAACTCGATTTGGTGAATCTAATTATGCTTAAAAAAGAAATGTCAATTGAGAAACAGACCAAGCAGATGTCCGAGGGGTGTGGCCTCTCTGAGAACACGCGCTAGCCATCCTTGGCTGTGCTCGCCCCATACTGAATGTTCCGGGGCTTGCAGGCCTTTCCACAGACCCGCCAGGTCCCACCGAATACCCTTGACTCTCCTACCGCTCCACACTCCTCCTTGAGGCCACTCTACCCTCCTCACTGCTGCCCTTAAGGTCCTTTCTTGTGTGTCACGTCGAGTGTTCTGAATGTAATTGTGACTTCGCACTTTCCTCCTCGCCTTTTGCTGGCCGAGTCCTGCCACCTCCCAGGTGGGTGGTCCGCGGTACCGGGAGGGGTCTGTCCCCATGGCTCCTGCACAGGGGCAGCAGGCGCATGCCCAGGAGGGGTTGTTGCCTCCTTCCTGATGATGTGGCTTCACTTGATGGTGTTTCTCAACATCTCTGACGTTCTGCTTTCTCTTACCCCCCTGTCGCTTGAGTCCTCGGTGGGAAGAAGTGGCGTGGATTCTGCTGATTCTCCTCCTTGTCTTCCTGCGCCACCTTTCCCAGTCCTGACCTGAGGCCAGCGCTGTGTCCACACCACCCGGTGCGTGGGCAGATTTCAGCGGGAGCAGGGAGGCTCCATCCTGCCCGGCTTCGGTGCTTGCTGGCCCCCGTGCCCTGTCCCTTCTCGGTGTATCTTACCTGACTCCTCTTTTTAAGAACATTCATCCGTGTACTCCCCAGCCCCCTCCCCAGGGAGTCCAGGGTGGTCTCCAGGTCCTCCACGTAGCTGCACTCACAAAGACTGCTTTTCCAAATAAAGTCACATGCACAGGTTGCAGAGATTTGGACATAGACGGGACCACCTCCCCAGTCCACCTGTTTCTGGAGAAGGCCTCCTCTGGTCCTACCCCGGAGGCATCAGGGTGGGGAGGATGGGTCCAACCCTCCCACGGGGAAGAGAACTCTCGACAAGCCCTAGAGTGTCCAGGAAGAAAGTGGAAGATGGAAAATAGTCAAGAGGACCTCTGGCATGCATCAGGATTACTGCCGGTTGGTGTTCTCCCTCGAGTGTGCTGGGCCTCTCCTAGCCACGAGCGTGCGTGTGCCTGGGGGGGGGGGTGAGTGTTCTCTGCTTTGGTAGAAGGCACTTTCAGGGACCCCTGAGACAGGAACCACTCTGGAAAGGCACTAGGACGTGCAGGGGAGACAGCGATGCAAGAGGAAACCATCCTGCCCACACGTGAGAGGAAGCAGCATCAGGCCTGGATGCCAGGATGCCAGCCAGGCTGGGCTGTGGTGAGGGCCAGGTGCAGGGAGGCCTGTGTCCCACTGTGCCGCCTCCAAGGCCTCCGTCCGCTGTGAGCCATGGCCATGGGGGCCGCCCACAGGGTTTCGGGGCACACACACCAGAGCACATCCAGCAGTTAGAGGGTGGGTCAGCCTCTCCTGCGCAAATGGTGGCTGCCGTCCCACTTGCTTGGATTGTTTTCAGTGCGTCCGGCCAGCCATCCTTAGAGGAGGCGAACAGAACCTTTCTCCACTGGTGCTGAGGGGAGGCCCACAGCCTAGCCTCCGTGCTTCAGGGCCATGGCTCTGGTTTTCAGGCCAGGATGCTCTCGGAAAATTAAGTAAAAGCTATTTGTAAACATTTTCAGGAGAATAATAATGTCAGTTAATTTAAAATTTTTTAATTAGGGTAGCCTGGGTGGCTCAGTTGGTTGAGCGTCTGACTCTTGACCTCGGCTCAGGTCACGATCTCATGGTTTGTGGGTTTGAGGCCCGCGTCGAGCCCTGGGCTGGCAGCACAGACCCTGCTTGGGATTCTCTCTCTCCCCTCCCCCACTCACGCATGTGCTCTGTCTCAAAATAAAGTTATAAAAATAAAGTTACAAAAAAAAAAACTTTTCACTCGTAATTAAAGCAGTGAGTAAGGCATTGTCACATTGCAAAAATAGAGGGGTAAGATTGTCTTAGTCTCCAACATCTTATTTTCTTTTTTACTTATGTTAATTTTTAAACTTTAAAAATGATATCTTTTGAGAGAGAGGGAGAGGGGAGGAGGGTCAGAGAGAGGGAGAGAGAGTCCCAAGCAGGCCCTCCAATGTCAGCACAAACCTGATGTGGGAACTTTTTCACCAACAGAGAGATCATGATCTGAGCTGAAATCAAGAGTCAGGTGCTTAATTGACTGAGCCACCCAGGTACCCCGAATTTCGGTTTATTTTTAAAGATGTTAAGTAACTTCTGCACAGACCCACGACCCAGGTATCAAGAGTTGTATACTCCCCTGACTGTGGCAGCTGAGTGACCCTGGTTTTTGTTTCTTTTAAAGTTTTTAATGGTTATTTATTGTTGAGAGGGAGAGAGAGACACACACAGAGTGCAACTGGGGGAGGGGAAGAGAGTCAGGGAGACACAGAATCCGAAAAAGGCTCCATGCTCTGAGCTGTCACCAAACAGCCCGACCTAGGGCTTGAACTCATGAATCGTGAGATCATGACCTGAGTCGAAGTTGGACACTCAGCCAAGTGAGCCACCGAGGTGCCCCTGTTTTTCATGTTTTGCTCAAAGTGCCACCACACACATTATTTCAAGGAAAACTGTGGCTGAATTGCCCCCACCCTGGTTCTTACTCCCCTCCCTTCCCCATGCGATAGTATTCTAACCGTTTTGTCCCCTTACTTACCTGCTAACTCATGTGTGCTCAGTGTGAGCCCTGGCACATCCACTTCAGATTTACCCAGTGGCATCTAGGTAATAAAGCGCTATGTATCGCTCAGCCACGTGGATTGCAAGGAGGACAACAGAAAGGGCTCACGGTGCCACCTTATGCCCCGGGATTTACAGGTGAATTCACCCACCCTCTGGGAATTCGACGCCCTGGGTTAGGTCAGGGTATGCATCAATGATTAAGTGACCATGTGGGTTGATACTGGTGGAAGATGGGTGATGGATTCATGAGGGTTTACTGTACCTCTTCCTTTGGCATTTGTGCAGAAGTTTCTAGAATAGAAAACGTTAGTAGCTGTTTAGGGATCCCCTCCATGCGATAGATGGTCTCAGCCTGGAACGACTGCTCCCTGGCCCTCACTTTGGAACGTCAGGTAGCCCGGGTTCAAACTTTGAGCTGCACCGGCAGCAGAGACACGTCTCCCATCACAAATCAGCGTGCAAGTCCTACACGTCACGATTCCATCTTGACCTTGCTTTCACATTTTGATTCGAGTAACATCAGGATGCTTCCTACAAGTGGTGACATCTTAGACCTGCTGAAACGTGGCCTATGATGACATCAAAGTCATGATGGGAGGTAGTTGCTTGTCTCCAACTCCCTTTGAGAGGTAGAGTCTAAGGCTTCCCCTTGAGCCTGGGCCGTCCTCGGTGACATGCTTGACCAAATGGATGTGTAGATGGGATGCTCGGGGAACCTGTGGTTCTTGAGTGTGACAGAGTTGCTCACAGATGTAAGCGGTGCGTGCTTGGCACTGGCTGGTTTCTAGGGGAAGAGAGGACATGAGTTCTCTACTCTGTAATTCGTAACAATGCAGTGCCTGTCGAGGTTGGTGTATCATTTGTGGGAGTCGGTGGCTTGATGAATTGGTGTCTTGGTCTCTCTGCAGTCGCAGTGACCGTTCATGAGAAGTGCAGCTGGCTTCTCCCTTGCTCCCTGAGTCACCCTGCTCTAATCCAGACAGCAGTCCCTGTGCTGTGCTTGTCTCTCAGCTGCATCACGGTCCCTTCAGAGAGGTTTCCTTGGGTTATTTATATATGTTTTCATGTCTATTTATTTTTGAGAGAGGGAGATAGGATGTGAGAAGGGGAGGAGCAGAGAGAGAGGGAGACACAGAATCAGAAGCTATTCCCTAACTGAGGTGTTTGATTCCCTATTTGCAGGGTTAGCGGACAGACAGCGGGAGCAAATGAGGACAGAGAGCAGAGAGAGAGAGGGAAAAGGGAAGGAGAGAGAGAGAGAGAGAGAGAGAGAGAGAGAGAGATACAGAGAGAGAGAGAAAGAGGAGCAGACAGACAGAGAGAGATGGAACAAACACGGGACAAAGCAAGTCAGAAGCAAGTGACAGAATTTCTGTCCTGAAATCTGGAAACTGACCTCCCCTCACTAACAGCTTAGTGGTTTCACAAGGAGTGACGTTTCCTGACTGGACACAGATCACTGTCTGTGTCCCCGGGGGATGTCCGGGAGAGTGTGTTCAGCAGGCTCACCCAGAACTGAGAACGGTGGCTACATTTTGGAAATGGCAGGAAGTGGTAAACATCCAGCCTCACTCGTCATCAGAAAAGTGAACATAGGACGATGAGTTTGGTGTAATTTCTCATCCACAAAACTAGCAAAAATGACTCATCGCACTCCTGAAACCAGACCCCTTGTTGTGCATTAGAGATCAGGGCACTCATTTTTCAGTAGCGGGAGGGGCCTCGACTCTCTTACTGGAGGGTGATTGTTGCCATGATTTCAGTTGCCATCACCTTTGATTCCGGTGGGGAGGGGTCTGATTCTGGAGAGCAAAGACAGTGACTAGGGATTTGCACAGACTTTCATGTAGGCATGTGTCATCTCTGCTTTTGCTCTAAGAGCCCTGAATGGGACACCTCCTTCTCAGACAGAGAGGATCCGATTCCTCTGGCTACAGGACCATGATACAGCATCTAGAATGATGGTGCCAGAGAGAATGTCACACACTGTTGTCAAAACCGTTGCATGGGCCATGACCGAGGGAGTGGGCTGTTTAGATTTCTGTTTCTTATTTTAATTTAAATTTTAGTTAGTTAACGTATAGGTTTCAGAAGTCGAATTCCGTGATTCATCAGTTACGTACAACACCCAGTGCTCATCACAAGTGCCCTCCTTGGTACCCACCACCCATCTAGCCCATCTCTCACCCACATCCCTCCATCAACTCTCAGTTTGTTCTTTAGCATTAAAAGTCTACCTCTTTTCTAGGTCCACCTGGGTGGCTCAGTCGGTTGAGTGTCTGACTTCGGCTCAGGTCATGATCTCAATCTGTGAGTTTGGGCCCCGCGTCAGGCTCTGTGCTGACAGCTCAGAGCCTGGAGCCTGCTTCGGATTCTGTGTCTCCCTCTCTCTCTGCCCCTCCCCCGCTCATGCTCTGTCTCTCTCGGTCTCAGAAATAAATAAACATTAAAAAAAAAATTTTTAAGTCTACCTCTCTTCTCGTCCTCACCTTCTCATATGTTAATTGCCACATACTAGTGAAATTGTATCTTTGTCTTTCTCAGATGGACTCATTTAGCTTAGCACAATACGTTCTAGTTCCATCCACATAGTTTCAAATGGCAAGACTCCATGCTTTTTGATGGCTGAGTAATATTCTCATCAAGACAAAACCTTCTGCACAGTGGAGGAAACAATGAACACAACTAAAAGCAGCCCACAGCATGGGAGAAGATATTTGCAAGACACATATGTGAGAAAGGGTTAGGATCAAAATGTAGAAACACCTTATCAAACTCAGCACCCAAAACCAAACAGCCCAGTTATGAAATGGGCAGAAGGCATGAATAGACACTTGCCCAAAGAAGACTTCCAGATGGCTAACAGACATATGGAAAGATGCTCAACATCACTGTGCATTAAGGAATGCAGAGCAAAACCACGATGAGAGACCACCTCACACCTGCTAGAATGGCTAAAATGAACCACACAAGAAGGAACCGTTGTCGGTGAGAGTTGGAGAAAGGGGAACACTCTTGCACTGCTGGTCACAATACAAACTGGTGCAGCCACCCTGTTATGACTTTTTAAAGAAGCAACGTCAGCAAGCGCTCCCCCTTCTATGGCTACTTGTTGTTCCCATTTATGTGTACTCTTAAGGGCACTGGCAGCAGGCCAAGAGTTTTCCCTATGAGGAGTAGGGTAACAAAAAATTGAAAACCAATGTAAATGGAGATTTAAAGATACGAAGTAGGGTTTACCCAGTTGAAATGAAAATAAGAATAAAAACAGAAACAAAACAGTTTGCCCAACAAAAAAGCCAAACTCACACTGTGATTCCACTCTCTGAAAATAATGCTTAAGGTAGAAAAACAGTGTAGGCTGTGATTGCCCTTGAATGCCAGGATTCTTATTTCCTTCATCAGCCTTATTTTGTCTATCCAAAGAACACAGAAAGCTACCGGCAAACGTAACCTGGTTTGGTTAAGCTGCTTCCAAATCTAAGGAAAGTCAATCAGGAAGAGGAGCCAATGGAGGTTTCCAAAGAGCATGACTTGATTGTCACAGGAATGGAGAAGTCCTTGGAAAAACTAAAGAGGCCTAGGAGATTTCTGCCACAATGCTATAATTTGGTGAGACAAATTGCCAGATAGATACCCGATCCCCTCCAGTTTAAACCTACGTTCCAGGAATAAATACACAGGTGAGATGATAACACATCTTTTATTCAATATAAAACCACACTTTTCCAAAAGCTCTCATTCATTCCTTTCCGAGACCTTCGTGCCAAGTTTTCCTTTCGGAGGAAGGTTCCTTTGAAGTGCAGGTCTCTGCTCTCAATGACCCGTGCTGTTGTCTCCCATCCCTACTAACCACATGGACCCCCTTTTCACCTCTGTCTTCCTCATTGGCAGTGATCTCCACATGGGCACAGATCACATTTTGTCCCGGTCACTAATGAAGATATAGTGCTGGACCCAGAGGAAGGATGGGTGGCCTTTAAAGGAATTCATACAGAATGAACCTGTTATTTGACTTGCGTCATGAGCGTCAAAACTACAGGCCCAGGATGGCATGCACGGAGGATTTCCCACTAGCCTTCCATTGTTAAGCTGCCTTTGTCTATCTGTAAGACATTGTCATCCTCATTCTTCTTCAATACCTGCACAACTACTGCTAACTATTTCTGCACGGGAAAGAGAGGAGTCTCTATGCAATGTGACTTAGAGGACATTGTAACTTCTTCTAAGGTACTTCTTTTTTTTAAATTTTTTTCATGTTCATTCATCTTTGAGAGACAGACAAAGACACAGCATGAGTAGGGAAGGGGCAGAGAGAGAGGGAGACACAGGCTCTGAGCTATCAGCACAAGGCCCGACAAAGGGCTCGAACTCACAGACAGCGAGATCATGATCTGAGCCCAAGTCGGACACTCAACTCACTGAGCCACCCATGTGCCACCCCCAACGTAGTTCAGAACCCACAGCAGTCCTGGCAAGGGTGCCATAACTACAATCTCATGTAATTCACCTACTAAACGATTGGACAGGTACTCATTTCATTTTGTTTCGTTTTCAAATTGCAGTTTTTGTAGTCTCTTTGATTTCAAAAGGTTAATACAAAGAGTTAAGTAGTTTCACGGTCCAAATATTACCCAGTGTGCATTTTTGCAGGTACACATTTCAATCTCCTTCACGTGGTGCGAAAACTACCCCAGCAGCCACCTTCGCTCTAGTACTATCAAACTATTATCACAGTAGGGTCTGTTACTTGATACTCTACTCGCTCTCACTCTCTCCCTTTGTCTCTTCCTCACGATCTCGCTCTCTTATTTCCGGTGATTCTTTACTTCTAACCCGTGAATGATTACAATATTACATGGTACTTGTAGATTTCTGACTGACATAATTCACTTAGTCCAATAATCGATAGTTTCAACAAACCATTACAAGTTGAAACTTTACACTCTATCACTGGGCTGAAAAGTACATATCTTAGTGGCTGACCCAGGAAGGAAACACACCTGTGTCAAACCCATACAAAAAAAAACAAGGCTGCTAATGTGGAACCAGGTCGCTGAAGAAGCGGCATAAGACCAGCCTTGCCTTCCAGCCCAGCAGATTCTCAGGCCCTCCTCCCCACCAAGAGGGCTAGCGCAAACCAAAACCTGGCCATTCTCTCCTGTCTGCCCCACCTGGCTCGAAACCAAAAGGAAGCCCCCCGAGCGTCCCCAGAGAACCTCACCAGCCCAAGCCCAATACCGTAGATGGGCCTCGTGAATTGACAGAGGCTCTGGGGATGAGGGCTGAGAGGCAGGGCAGAGGTAGAGGACCCAGGGAGCCCAGGACTGGGGCACAGTCAATATCTGAGAACTCACTGCGCCTCCCAGCCTCCTGGGTCCTTGTATAAATAGGCCCCAACCCAAACCTCCAACATGCGAACCCCTACCGAGACCCCAGCCCCGCCCTCTCTTCCTGCTCCCCGCACCTGTGGGTGGTGTGTCAGGGAAATTGCAAACCTGAGGAGTGGCCTCCAGCCAGTACAGAGGGATTTGGCCTGATAAGGGGAGCGGGTAGCAGGGAGCATGCCCCTTCTGACATGCGGTGGGGTGTGCCAGCCACGCCTGACAGGGCCGGACCAGGCCAGGCCAACTTGCTGACCCGGGAGGGGCTGGGGGAGCAGTGGCTGGGGTGTGTTTGGCCCCAGCAGCGCCGGCATGCCTGCAGCCGCCGCAGCCTCAGCCGCAGCCCACGCCGCCCCCGCCGCCGAAGCCGCCGCCGAAGCCTCCGCCGAAGCCGCCGCCGCCGCCGGAGCCGGAGCCACCGCGGCAGTCCAAGCCTCGGCGGCAGCCGCCGCCACCGTCGCCGCCGCCGCCTCAGCCGCAGCCGCCGCCGCCGCTGCCGCAGCTGCCTTCGCCGCCCCCTCAGCCGCAGCTGCAGCCGCCACCGCCGCAGCCTCCGCCGCCGCCGCCTCAGCCGCAGCCGCCTCAGCCGCCGCCGCCGCCTCAGCCGCCGCCGCCGCCGCTGCCGCCTCAGCCGCCGCCGCCGCCTCAGCCGCCGCCGCCGCCGCTGCCGCCTAAGCTGCAGCCGCCGCCGCCGCCGTCCAAACCTCGGCGTCAGTCGCCGCCGCGGCCGCTTCAGCTGCAGATGCCGGCGCCGCCGCCGCCGCCTCAGCCACAGCCACTGCCGCTGTCGCAGCCTCGGCCGCAGCCGACGCCGCCGCCGCCTCTGCCGCCGCAGCCGTCGCCGCCACCTCAGCCGCAGCCTCAGCTGCAGCCGCCTCAGCCGCCGCCGCCGCTGCCGCCGCCTCAGCCGCCGCCGCTGCCGCCGCCGCCGCAGCCGCCGCCGCCGCCTCAGCCACAGCCGCCGCCGCCCCCGCCGTCGCAGCCTCAGCTGCAGCCGCCCCCGCAGTCGCAGCCTCAGCTGGAGCCGCCCCCGCAGTCGCAGCCTCAGCTGCAGCCGCCCCAGCCGCCGGCTCAGACGCAGCCGCCACCGGCGCCGCCTCAGCCGCAGCCGCAGCCGCCTCAGCCGCAGCCCACGCCGCCCCCGCCGCCGAAGCCGCCGCCGAAGCCTCCGCCGAAACCGCCGCCGCCGCCGGAGCCGGAGCCACCGCCGCAGTCCAAGCCTCGGCGGCAGCCGCCGCCACCGTCGCCGCCGCCGTCGCAGCCTCAGCTGCAGCCGCCTCAGCCGCCGCCGCCGCCTCAGCCGCCACCGCCGCCCCCGCAGCTGCCTTCGCCGCCGCCTCAGCCGCAGCCGCCACCGCCGCCGCCTCCACCGCCGCCGCCTCAGCCGCAGCCGCCGCCGCCCCTGCCATCGCAGCCTCAGCTGCAGCCGCCGCAGCCGCCGCCGCCGCCGAAGCCGGAGCCACCGCCGCAGTCCAAGCCTCGGCGGCAGCCGCTGCCACCGTCGCCGCCGCCGCCGTCTCAGCCGCAGCCGCCGACGCCGCCGTCGAACCCTCAGCTGCAGCCGCTTCAGCCGCCGCTGCTGCCTCAGCCGCAGCCGCCGCCGCCTCAGCCGCAGCCGCCACCGCCGCCGCCTCAGCTGCAGGCGCCTCAGCCGCCGCCGTCGCCTCAGCCGCCGCCGCCGCCGCCGCTGCCGCCTCAGCCGCCGCCGCCGCCGCTGCCGCCTAAGCTGCAGCCGCCGCCGCCGCCGTCCAAACCTCGGCGTCAGTCGCCGCCGCGGCCGCTTCAGCTGCAGATGCCGGCGCCGCCGCCGCCGCCTCAGCCACAGCCACTGCCGCTGTCGCAGCCTCGGCCGCAGCCGACACTGCCGCTGCCTCTGCCGCCGCAGCCGTCGCCGGCACCTCAGCCGCAGCCTCAGCTGCAGCCGCCTCAGCCGCCGCCGCTGCCGCCGCCTCAGCCGCCGCCGCTGCCGCCGCCGCCGCAGCCGCCACCGCCGCCTCAGCCACAGCCGCCGCCGCCCCCGCCGTCGCAGCCTCAGCTGCAGCCGCCCCCGCAGTCGCAGCCTCAGCTGGAGCCGCCCCCGCAGTCGCAGCCTCAGCTGCAGCCGCCCCCGCAGTCGCAGCCTCAGCTGCAGCCGCCCCAGCCGCCGGCTCAGACGCAGCCGCCGCCCCCGCCGGCGCCTCAGCCGCAGCCGCCGCCTCAGCCGCAGCCGCCGCCGCTGCCGCCACCGCCCGCAGCCGTGGGGCCGCGGCGGGTGGCCGAGGCCGCGCCAGAGGACCCTGGCAACGCGCCGTGGCACAATCCCGGCGTTCTGTAACCCCGGGACTCTTGCAGGCGGCTCCGGCTTGGCCGCAGGCCCGCCTCTGCATCCATCCCGCAGCGCACCGCACCGCACCGCACCTCGCAGCCCCGCACCACACCACGTTGGGCTGCTCACTGGGAAGAGGGCAGAAGCGAGCGTGGGGCATCAGGACGCTCGTGCCTTCGGGGCCCGCCCCGCCAGGTTCTCAGCGCTTCCTCCCCAGCGCTAGGGCGAGCGCAGCCAGCCACCAGGCCGTTCCCTCCCGTCTGCCCCACCTGGTGCAAACCCACCCGGAGCCCCCAGCGCCCCCAGACAGCAGCATCAGCCCGAGTCCGCTGCCCTAGCTGGGCCTCTTAAAATGCCAGGGGCCCTGTGGATGAGGGCTCGAGGGAGGGAAGAGATCCAGGACCCAGGGAGCCCAGGCCTTGGGGAAGTTGGAGGCTGGGGACGTGTTGCCCTCCCACATACCCAAACGCCCGCTCCTGGGTTCCTGTATCCACCCACCCAGCGCCCACCCTCCAGCCCCCAGGCGCCAGATTCCGGTTCTGCCCACATCACCCTCCCCCCGTCCGGGTGCGGGTTTGGGTGGTGTGTCAGGAAATGTGCACAGCTGGACTGTGGCTTCCAGTCACTGCAGTGGGATTTGGCCGGGTTCCGGGAGTGGGGAGCGTGCCCTTTTGAAGTGCCCCGGGGTGTGCGGGCACGGGGGGGGGGGGGGGGGGGGGGGGGCCGGGCCAGGCACAGCCGCCTTGCTGGCCCGGGAGGGGCTGAGGGAGCAGTGGCTGGGGTGTGTTTGGCCCCAGCAGCGCCGCTCCCTGGGCAGACAGGGACGCAGGCAGGGAGGGGGGACGGGCGGCGGGCGCCAAAGGAGTGGTGAAAGAGGCCAAAGGCTTAAAAGGCAAAGGCCTACAACACCCAGTATCCGAGTCCGTCTCCCTTCCAAGTGGGAACCAGGCCCGACCCTGCTTAGCTTCCCAGAGAAGACAGCACGCGTGCCAAGCCAAGCACGTGCCGCGCCTCACCCATGCACGCGCCTCACTGCCTGCCTGCCTGCCAGCCTGCCTGCCTGCCAGCCTGCCTGCCTGCTCGCCTGCCTGCCAGCCTGCCTGCCAGCCTGCCTGCTTGCCTGCCTGCCAGCCTGCCTGCTTGCCGGCCTGCCAGCCTGCCTGCTTGCCGGCCTTCCAGCCTGCCAGCCTGCCTGCTTGCCTGCATGCCAGCCTGCCTGCTTGCCTGCCTGCCAGCCTGCCTGTTTGCCTGCATGCCAGCCTGCCTGCTTGCCGGCCTTCCAGCCTGCCAGCCTGCCTGCTTGCCTGCATGCCAGCCTGCCTGCTTGCCTGCCTCTCAGCCTGCCTGCTTGCCTGCCTGCCAGCCTGCTTGCCGGCCTTCCAGCCTGCCTGTTTGCCTGCATGCCAGCCTGTCTGCTTGCCGGCCTTCCAGCCTGCCTGTGTGCCTGCCTGCCAGCTGCCTGCCTTCCTGGCAGCTTTCCTGCCTGCCAGCCTGCCTGCTTGCCTGCCTGCCAGCCTGCCTGCTTGCCTGCCTGCCAGCCTGCCTGCCAGCCTGCCTGCTTGCCTGCCTGACAGCCTACTTGCCGGGCTGCCAGCCTGCCTGCTTGCCTGCCTGCCAGCCTGCCTGCTTGCCTGCCTGCCAGCCTGCCTGCTTGCCTGCCTGCCAGCCTGCCTGCTTGCCTGCCTGCCAGCCTGCCTGCTTGCCGGCCTGCCAGCCTGCCTGTTTGCCTGCCTGCCAGCCTGCCTGTTTGCCTGCCTGCCAGCCTGCCTGTTTGCCTGCATGCCAGCCGGCCTGCTTGCCTGCCTGCCAGCCTGCCTGCCAGCCTGCCTGCCTGCCAGCCTGCCTGCTTGCCTGCATGCCAGCCTGCGTGATTGCCTGCCTCTCAGCCTGCCTGCTTGCCTGCCTGCCAGGCTGCTTGCCGGCCTTCCAGCCTGCTTTTTTGCCTGCCTGCCAGCCTGCCTGTTTGCCTGCATGCCAGCCTGCCTGCTTGCCGGCCTTCCAGCCTGCCTGTGTGCCTGCCTGCCAGCCTGCCTGCTTGCCTGCCTGCCTTCCTGCCAGCCTTCCTGCCTGCCAGCCTGCCTGCTTGCCTGCCTGCCAGCCTGCCTGCCAGCCTGCCTGCCTGCCTGCCTGACAGCCTGCTTGCCGGGCTGCCAGCCTGCCTGCTTGCCGGGCTGCCAGCCTGCCTGCTTGCCTGCCTGCCAGCCTGCCTGCTTGCCTGCCTGCCAGGCTGCTTGCCGGCCTTCCAGCCTGCCTTTTTGCCTGCCTGCCAGCCTGCCTGTTTGCCTGCATGCCAGCCTGCCTGCCTGCTCGCCTGCCTGCTTGCCGGGCTGCCAGCCTGCCTGCTTGCCTGCCTGCCAGCCTGCCTGCTTGCCTGCATGCAAGCCTGCCTGCTTGCCTGCCTGCCAGGCTGCTTGCCGGCCTTCCAGCCTGCCTTTTTGCCTGCCTGCCAGCCTGCCAGCCTGCCTGCCTGCCAGCCTGCCTGCCTGCTCGCCTGCCTGCTTGCCTGCATGCCAGCCTGCCTGCTTGCCTGCATCTCAGCCTGCCTGCTTGCCTGCCTGCCAGGCTGCTTGCCGGCCTTCCAGCCTGCCTTTTTGCCTGCCTGCCAGCCTGCCTGTTTGCCTGCATGCCAGCCTGCCTGCTTGCCGGCCTTCCAGCCTGCCTGTGTGCCTGCCTGCCAGCCTGCCTGCTTGCCTGCCTGCCTTCCTGCCAGCCTTCCTGCCTGCCAGCCTGCCTGCTTGCCTGCCTGCCAGCCTGCCTGCCAGCCTGCCTGCCTGCCTGCCTGACAGCCTGCTTGCCGGGCTGCCAGCCTGCCTGCTTGCCTGCCTGCCAGCCTGCCTGCTTGCCTGCATGCCAGCCTGCCTGCTTGCCTGCCTCTCAGCCTGCCTGCTTGCCTGCCTGCCAGCCTGCTTGCCGGCCTGCCAGCCTGCCTGCTTGCCTGCCTGCCAGCCTGCCTGTTTGCCTGCATGCCAGCCTGCCTGCTTGCCGGCCTTCTAGCCTGCCTGTGTGCCTGCCTGCCAGCCTGCCTGCTTGCCTGCCTGCCAGCCTGCCTGCTTGCCTGCATTCCAGCCTGCCTGCTTGCCTGCCTCTCAGCCTGCCCGCTTGCCTGCCTGCCAGCCTGCCTGTTTGCCTGCCTGCCAGCCTGCCTGCTTGCCTGCCTGCCAGCCTGCCTGCTTGCCGGCCTTCCAGCCTGCCAGCCTTCCTGCTTCCCTGCATGCCAGCCTGCCTGCTTGCCTGCCTGCCAGCCTGCCTGTTTGCCTGCATGCCAGCCTGCCTGCTTGCCGGCATTCCAGCCTGCCAGCCTGCGTGCTTGCCTGCATGCCAGCCTGCCTGCTTGCCTGCCTCTCAGCCTGCCTGCTTGCCTGCATGTCAGCCTGCTTGCCGGCATTCCAGCCTGCCTGTTTGCCTGCCTGCCAGCCTGCCTGTTTGCCTGCATGCCAGCCTGCCTGCTTGCCGGCCTTCCAGCCTCCCTGTGTGCCTGCCTGCCAGCTGCCTGCCTTCCGGCCAGCCGTCCTGCCTGCCAGCCTGCCTGCTTGCCTGCCTGCCAGCCTGCCTGCTTGCCTGCCTGCCAGCCTGCCTGCCAGCCTGCCTGCTTGCCTGCCTGACAGCCTGCTTGCCGGGCTGCCAGCCTGCCTGCTTGCCTGCCTGCCAGCCTGTCTACTTGCCTGCCTGCCAGCCTGCCTGTTTGCCTGCCTGCCAGCCTGCCTGCTTGCCTGCCTGCCAGCCTGCCTGCTTGCCGGCCTGCCAGCCTGCCTGTTTGCCTGCCTGCCAGCCTGCCTGTTTGCCTGCCTGCCAGCCTGCCTGTTTGCCTGCATGCCGCCGGCCTGCTTGCCTGCCTGCCAGCCTGCCTGCCAGCCTGCCTGCCTGCCAGCCTGCCTGCTTGCCTGCATGCCAGCCTGCCTGCTTGCCTGCCTCTCAGCCTGCCTGCTTGCCTGCCTTCCAGCCTGCTTGCCGGCCTTCCAGCCTGCCTTTTTGCCTGCCTGCCAGCCTGCCTGTTTGCCTGCATGCCAGCCTGCCTGCTTGCCGGCCTTCCAGCCTGCCTGTGTGCCTGCCTGCCTGCCTGCCTGCTTGCCTGCCTGCCTTCCTGCCAGCCTTCCTGCCTGCCAGCCTGCCTGCTTGCCTGCCTGCCAGCCTGCCTGCCAGCCTGCCTGCCTGCCTGCCTGACAGCCTGCTTGCCGGGCTGCCAGCCTGCCTGCTTGCCTGCCTGCCAGCCTGCCTGCTTGCCTGCCTGCCAGCCTGCCTGCTTGCCTGCCTGCCAGCCTGCCTGCTTGCCTGCCTGCCAGCCTGCCTGCTTGCCGGCCTGCCAGCCTGCCTGTTTGCCTGCCTGCCAGCCTGCCTGTTTGCCTGCCTGCCAGCCTGCCTGTTTGCCTGCATGCCAGCCGGCCTGCTTGCCTGCCTGCCAGCCTGCCTGCCAGCCTGCCTGCCTGCCAGCCTGCCTGCTTGCCTGCATGCCAGCCTGCGTGATTGCCTGCCTCTCAGCCTGCCTGCTTGCCTGCCTGCCAGGCTGCTTGCCGGCCTTCCAGCCTGCTTTTTTGCCTGCCTGCCAGCCTGCCTGTTTGCCTGCATGCCAGCCTGCCTGCTTGCCGGCCTTCCAGCCTGCCTGTGTGCCTGCCTGCCAGCCTGCCTGCTTGCCTGCCTGCCTTCCTGCCAGCCTTCCTGCCTGCCAGCCTGCCTGCTTGCCTGCCTGCCAGCCTGCCTGCCAGCCTGCCTGCCTGCCTGCCTGACAGCCTGCTTGCCGGGCTGCCAGCCTGCCTGCTTGCCGGGCTGCCAGCCTGCCTGCTTGCCTGCCTGCCAGCCTGCCTGCTTGCCTGCATGCAAGCCTGCCTGCTTGCCTGCCTGCCAGGCTGCTTGCCGGCCTTCCAGCCTGCCTTTTTGCCTGCCTGCCAGCCTGCCTGTTTGCCTGCATGCCAGCCTGCCTGCCTGCTCGCCTGCCTGCTTGCCGGGCTGCCAGCCTGCCTGCTTGCCTGCCTGCCAGCCTGCCTGCTTGCCTGCATGCAAGCCTGCCTGCTTGCCTGCCTGCCAGGCTGCTTGCCGGCCTTCCAGCCTGCCTTTTTGCCTGCCTGCCAGCCTGCCAGCCTGCCTGCCTGCCAGCCTGCCTGCCTGCTCGCCTGCCTGCTTGCCTGCATGCCAGCCTGCCTGCTTGCCTGCATCTCAGCCTGCCTGCTTGCCTGCCTGCCAGGCTGCTTGCCGGCCTTCCAGCCTGCCTTTTTGCCTGCCTGCCAGCCTGCCTGTTTGCCTGCATGCCAGCCTGCCTGCTTGCCGGCCTTCCAGCCTGCCTGTGTGCCTGCCTGCCAGCCTGCCTGCTTGCCTGCCTGCCTTCCTGCCAGCCTTCCTGCCTGCCAGCCTGCCTGCTTGCCTGCCTGCCAGCCTGCCTGCCAGCCTGCCTGCCTGCCTGCCTGACAGCCTGCTTGCCGGGCTGCCAGCCTGCCTGCTTGCCTGCCTGCCAGCCTGCCTGCTTGCCTGCATGCCAGCCTGCCTGCTTGCCTGCCTCTCAGCCTGCCTGCTTGCCTGCCTGCCAGCCTGCTTGCCGGCCTGCCAGCCTGCCTGCTTGCCTGCCTGCCAGCCTGCCTGTTTGCCTGCATGCCAGCCTGCCTGCTTGCCGGCCTTCTAGCCTGCCTGTGTGCCTGCCTGCCAGCCTGCCTGCTTGCCTGCCTGCCAGCCTGCCTGCTTGCCTGCATTCCAGCCTGCCTGCTTGCCTGCCTCTCAGCCTGCCCGCTTGCCTGCCTGCCAGCCTGCCTGTTTGCCTGCCTGCCAGCCTGCCTGCTTGCCTGCCTGCCAGCCTGCCTGCTTGCCGGCCTTCCAGCCTGCCAGCCTTCCTGCTTCCCTGCATGCCAGCCTGCCTGCTTGCCTGCCTGCCAGCCTGCCTGTTTGCCTGCATGCCAGCCTGCCTGCTTGCCGGCATTCCAGCCTGCCAGCCTGCCTGCTTGCCTGCATGCCAGCCTGCCTGCTTGCCTGCCTCTCAGCCTGCCTGCTTGCCTGCATGTCAGCCTGCTTGCCGGCATTCCAGCCTGCCTGTTTGCCTGCCTGCCAGCCTGCCTGTTTGCCTGCATGCCAGCCTGCCTGCTTGCCGGCCTTCCAGCCTCCCTGTGTGCCTGCCTGCCAGCTGCCTGCCTTCCTGCCAGCCGTCCTGCCTGCCAGCCTGCCTGCTTGCCTGCCTGCCAGCCTGCCTGCTTGCCTGCCTGCCAGCCTGCCTGCCAGCCTGCCTGCTTGCCTGCCTGACAGCCTGCTTGCCGGGCTGCCAGCCTGCCTGCTTGCCTGCCTGCCAGCCTGTCTACTTGCCTGCCTGCCAGCCTGCCTGTTTGCCTGCCTGCCAGCCTGCCTGCTTGCCTGCCTGCCAGCCTGCCTGCTTGCCGGCCTGCCAGCCTGCCTGTTTGCCTGCCTGCCAGCCTGCCTGTTTGCCTGCCTGCCAGCCTGCCTGTTTGCCTGCATGCCGCCGGCCTGCTTGCCTGCCTGCCAGCCTGCCTGCCAGCCTGCCTGCCTGCCAGCCTGCCTGCTTGCCTGCATGCCAGCCTGCCTGCTTGCCTGCCTCTCAGCCTGCCTGCTTGCCTGCCTTCCAGCCTGCTTGCCGGCCTTCCAGCCTGCCTTTTTGCCTGCCTGCCAGCCTGCCTGTTTGCCTGCATGCCAGCCTGCCTGCTTGCCGGCCTTCCAGCCTGCCTGTGTGCCTGCCTGCCTGCCTGCCTGCTTGCCTGCCTGCCTTCCTGCCAGCCTTCCTGCCTGCCAGCCTGCCTGCTTGCCTGCCTGCCAGCCTGCCTGCCAGCCTGCCTGCCTGCCTGCCTGACAGCCTGCTTGCCGGGCTGCCAGCCTGCCTGCTTGCCTGCCTGCCAGCCTGCCTGCTTGCCTGCCTCTCAGCCTGCCTGCTTGCCTGCCTGCCAGCCTGCTTGCCGGCCTGCCAGCCTGCCTGCTTGCCTGCCTGCCAGCCTGCCTGTTTGCCTGCATGCCAGCCTGTCTGCTTGCCGGCCTTCCAGCCTGCCTGCGTGCCTGCCTGCCAGCCTGCCTGCTTGCCTTCCTGCCAGCCTGCCTGCTTGCCTGCATTCCAGCCTGCCTGCTTGCCTGCCTCTCAGCCTGCCTGCTTGCCTGCCTGCCAGCCTGCTTGCCGGCCTGCCAGCCTGCCTGCTTGCCTTCCGCCGCGGGCCCTGGGCCCCGGCCCCGAGCGGGTGGCAGAGGCCCCGCAAGAGGACCCTGGCAACGCGCTGTGGCCCAAGCCTCGGCATTCTGCAATCCCGGGACTCTTGCGGGCTGCTCCAGGCGTGGCCCCACTTCCGCCTCCGCTTCCATCCCGAACCGCACCGCAAGGCACCTCGCAGCCAGGCACCACACCACGCTGGGCTAGTCACTGGGAAGTGGGTGGAGCCAGCTTGGGGCATCAGGCCAGTCGTGCCTTCCGGGCCGCCCCGCTGGGATCTCAACGCCTCCTCCCCAGCCCTGGGGCGAGGGCCGCCAGCCACCAGGCCTTTCCCTCCCGTCTGCCCCACCTGGGGCATACCCACCCGGAGCCCCCAGCGCCCCCAGACACCATCACCAGCCCGAGGCCGCTGCCCTAGCTGGGCCTCGTGAAATGCCAGGGGCCCTGGGGATGAGGGCTGGAGGGAGGGAAGAGGTCCAGGACCCAGGGGGCCCAGGGCTGTGGCGGATGCGGAGTCTGGAGTCGCGCTGCCTCTCCGCTCCCTCCTGGGTTCTTGTATCCACCCACCCAGCCCCCACCCCCAGCCCCCAGACGCCAGCCTCCGGTTCCGCCCACACAGTAACACCCCCTCGGATCGGGTGTGGGTTTGGGTGGTGTGTCAGGAAAGGTGCACAGCTGGACTGTGGCTTCCAGTCGCTGCAGTGGGGTTTGGCCGGGTACCGGGAGTGGGGAGTGTGCCCCTTTGTAGTGCCCTGGTGTGTGCGGGCACGGGGGGGTGGGGGGGGGCGAGACGGGGCGGGGCCGGGCCAGCCACGGCCGCCTTGCTGGCCCGGGAGGGGCTGAGCGAGCAGTGGCTGGGACGTGTTTGGCCCCAGCAGCGCCGCTCCCTGGGCAGACAGGGACGCAGGCAGGGAGGGGGGACGGGCGGCGGGCGCCAGAGGAGAGGTGAAGGAGGCCAAAGGCTTAAAAGGCCAAGGCCTACAGCACCCGGTATTCCCAGGCCGACTCCCATCCAAGTGGTAAGCAGGCTTGACCCTGCTTAGCTTCCCAGAGAAGACGGGGTCAGGCGCCTTCTGGCTGGTATGACCGAACAGCCAGCGGCTGCCTGTGGGCGCTTCAAGAGCCTGCTTCGCGCGTCCCAGCCAAGCGGGTGCCCCGCTTCTCCCTTGCATGCTCGGGCCTGACTACCTGCCTGCCTTCCTGCCAGCCTGCTAGCCTGCCTGCCAGCCTGCCTGCAGCCGCAGCCTCCTCAGCTGCAGCCCCCGCCGCCGAAGCCACCGCCGCCGCTGCCGCCCAAGCCTCGGCGGCAGCCGCCGCCACCGCCGCCACCGCTTCAGCCGCAGCCGCCGCAGCCACAGCCACCGCCGCCGTCCCAGCCTCGGACGCAGCCGCCGCCGCCGCCGCCCCCGCCGCCGTAGCCGCCGCCGCCAACTCAGCCACGGCCTCAGCCGCCTCAGCCGCCGCCGCCGCCGCTGCCGCGGCCGCCGCAGCCGCCGCCGCCGCCGCCTCAGCCAAGCGGGTGCCGAGCTTCTCCCATGCACGCTCGGGCCTGACTACCTGCCTGCCTTCCTGCCATCCTGCTAGCCTGCCTGCCAGCCTGCCTGCAGCCGCCACCGCCTCAGCCGCAGCCCCAGCCGCCCCCGCCGCCGAAGCCGCTGCCGAAGCCGCCGCCGCCGCCGCCGAAGCCGCAGCCGCCGCCGCCGTCCCAGAGCTGCCTTTTTGTGTGGCACGCGGTGGATGTTTGGAACGTCCTAGACCACTACTTTCAGCTGATCTTCCGTAGCTTTCACTCAGCGAACACATTCTTGGAACCACCACCTGGATGAAGAAATGGAACCTTACCGTGCTTCCTAACTCCTACTGACTCCCACCGAACGTCCCCCAAAGGTAACCACGGTCTTGACTTTCACCAGCGATGGCTTTGGCTTGTTCCTCGCTTCGTGTTGAGCCAACCCTTGAGCGCTGTGTGTGCGCAACGCGCCTGCTTTCCTTGCGTGGCTCTGCTGGTCCTCCCCTGGCGTCGAAAGCCCAGTGTGTGAGGACAGCACGGTTTATTCTTTCTCCCGTGGGTGCTCCGGTTTGTGCAGAGGCTGCCTGCAGATCCACATGCACCGTATTGGGTTGCCATGGAGGAGCAGGGCGTGAGTGGTGGCACGTGTCTGTCCCCCTCGAGCAACAGCGTGTGGGAGCTCGGGGCTGGCTGATGCCTGGTACTGCCTCTTCTCGTGTGTTAGCTGGTTGCTGGGGCTCAGGTGCTGGGAGGTATGGTGTATTCGTGGGACCCGCCCCCGTGTGTGTCTTGGCCACTTACGTGTTTCTTTTGTGAAATAATTGCCTTTTGGAAGCCACTTTGTGATTAGGTTGTGTGTTTTGGTTTTTGTTGATTTGAATGAGTTCTTTGTATGTGTGTGGAATACATCTGTGAGTGGCAGAGGTTTTCACATTCTTGTGTCTGTCTGCCTTTCCTTCTCTGTGTTGCCTTTTGGTAAGTTTCTTTTTTTTTCTTTCCAATAGTAGAACCATTTGTATGTTTCTTGCCTTGGATTGGCTAGGGCCTCCAGTACTGTGTTGAATGGAAGTGGTGAGAGTAGGTGTCCTTGTCTCCTTCCAGATACGAGAGAGAAGGGTTTCATAATTTTGTGTATACTTAATATTTTTTAAAGTTTCTTTCTTTATTGATTTCGAGAGCGTGCATGGGAAGGGGAGTGAGAGATGGGAAAGAGAGTGGATCCCAAGCAGACTCCTCCCTGTCAGCACAGAGTCTGATGCGAGGCTTGAACTCATGAACCGTGAGATCGTGGCCTGAGCTGAAATCAAGAGTCAGACGCTTCACCGACTAGAAGCCACTCAGGTGCCCCAAAGAGTTCAGTATTTTACCACTACGTATGACACCTGCCGTTGCGTTCCTGGTAGATAGTTGGATCAAAACATGAAAATTCTCCTCTATTTTTAGTTTGCTCTGATTTTTTAACAATCATCAAAGAAATAATAATACTAAGTTTTCTGAAATGTGTTTTGTGCATTTTGGGGACAAGTGATTTGTTTCAATGTTGTGGTTTTACTTAAAACAACTTTTGCCCTTCTAGAATAATCCAACCCTGATGTCTATGCATTCTCTGTTCACTGGATTCCATTTGTAAATAGTGTGCTTTGCATTCTTGCACGTGTATTCAAGAGAGAGGTGGGTGTTCCCTTGCACCCTCTTGTGCTGTCCATGCTGGGGTTGGGGATTAAGGTCGTGCTGGCCTCCTAAAACAACGTAGGAAGAAGCACTCCTTGTGCTTTCCCAGAAGAGTTTTTGTGTGTGTTCTTTACTTTTGGGAAGAAGTGCTAGGCCAACAGCTGGTGTAGGGTTTTCCTTGTGAGAAGGGTTTTCATTGCAGATTCCTTTCTTAAGTGGAAATAGGATTTTTCTGATTTCCCATATCTTCTCGTGTCTATTTAGATAAGGCATTTTGTTTTCTTGTAATTTGCTCAGACCTCCCAAACTTTCCAAGGAGTAAGTGTCAACTGGTTTCTAATATCCCTCCTATCTGCAGCATCTGGTGTGATATTTGCTTTAGAACTTCTTGCTATTGGTACTTTGTGCTTTGTTTCTTTTTCATAGAACCAACTTGGGCGCTTTTTTTTTTTTTTATTTCTGTCAGTTACTATTTGTTTCCTGCAGCACTGATTTCTGCCCTTTTTTTTTTCCATCTACTTGGTGATTGTTTGCTGTCCCATCTTGTAGTTCTGGAACTAAATCCTTCATTTGATTTTCAGCCTTTGTCCTTTTCCAGTATGTGTATTGTATTTATTTGCTTATTAGTGTGTTGATTCATTTTAGAATGAGAGCATGAGCAGGGCAGAGGGGCAGAGGGAGAGAGAGACAGAGAGAGACAGAGAGAGATAGAATCTCAAGCAGGCTCCTCACTCAGTGTGGAGCCAGGCTGGGGATCGATCTTGTGGCCGTGGGATCATACCCTGAGCGAAAATCAAGAGTTGGTCACCAAGCAACTGAGCTATCCCTATGATATATGTATTCTAAAGGTATGAGTCTCCCTTTAAGCACACCTTTAATGATCTTACAAGTTTTGATAAGCTAAATGTTTATTATCTTTTATGTGAAACTATTTTCTAACTTTCACTGTGGTATCTTTTTCTTAATTCGTCACAATGTTTAGGAGCATAACACATCTTGATGTTTCGGGGGATTTTCTCGTTCTCTTTGTGCTGATTTCTAGCTGAATTCCATGAAGGTATCTGTCTCAGTGTTTTTGGGTGATTGTAACAAAATTCCATAGACTGGCTGCCTAATAAGCACAGAAGCTTCTTTCCTATAGTTGAGGAGACTGGGAAGTTCTCAAGATCAAGGCATCTGCAGATTCAGGGTCAGGTGAGAGTCAGCTTCCTGGTTCATCGACAGCCTACTCCTCCCTGTCCTCAAGTGGTGGCAGGGGTGATGGTGCTCTCTCAGCCGCCCAGGACTGGTCATCACTGGAAGTCTCCCTGTCTTCATCCCATCACTGTGGGCGTGATGAATTGTTGGGGGTAAATGAACTGTTAATCTAATGCGATCCCTAAATATGCCCTGCAGTATTTCAGTCCTTTCAGATGAGTTCACTTTCCTAATGGCCTGGCATATATTCGTTTTCATGAACTCTTCCTTGGCCACGTGCAAATAATGTGTATTGGGGGGAATGCAGTATTCTCTTATTTATACGTTAGATGAAGTTTGTTAATGACAGAATTCAGATTTTAGTGACCACTTTAAAGCAAGTAAGGAATAGGCGAGAATGAGTTTAATAATATTACTAACAGGTATATCCAAAATATCATTTCAGTGTATAGCCAGCGTGAGGGAGACTAATGAATGCTTTTGCGTTCTCTTTTATCACATTGTCTTTAAAATGTGGTGTGCATTATATACTTTCCACACGTCGCACTTTGAGGAGCCGCATTTCAAGGACTTGCAATAAAGCACGTGACCGCATATTGGACAGCCCCGTCCCACTCCTTTGATTTTTCTGTTGTCGTCAGTTCTGTCAGATACTGAGAGATGTATCGTTAAGTCTCCCATAATGCTTATGGATGTGGCTCTTTTCCCTTTTCTATGTTTGTCAATTTTTCTGTATTTCGAGATTGCGTTATCGGGTATATGCAAGGTTAGAAGTCTTGTGTTCCTGGTAAATGGAACTTCCATCGTGAAATGTTCCTCTTGGTCTCTAGTAGAGCTTTTTGCTATAGAGGTTAGTTTATTGGAGGGTCCCAGTGGTCACATCAGTTTTCTGTTCGGTTGGGTTTGCCTGGGGATCTTTTCCTTCCACCTGTCTGTGATCTTACGTTTTAGGGTGTACCTTTGTGACCAGCGTATGCTTAGTTTCCTTCTAATGAATTTGACACTCAAACTTTTCCTTGGAGTATTTGTGCACATGTAATGACTGATATGTTAGTTTACACGTACTGTATTACTAGTTTCTTCTTTGTCCCAGCTGTTGTGTGTTCTTTTGGTCTCTAGCCTTCCTTTAGAAGTAGGAGGGAGTTTTTAATTGTACACTGATCTGTTAGGTAATTGGAATATATCTATTTCTAGAGGCAGGTGCATTTTAAACTGACCCCTGCCTGATTCAGGACTTGTACTGCTTCCCTGACACTGCTCTCTCCTCTTAGTTTTTCTTTGTTTTAAGATTTATGTGTGTTTTGAGAGAGACATAATACAATCGGGTGAGGGGCAGAGCAGAAAGGGAGACACAGAATCTGATGCAGGCTCCAGGCTCTCAGCCATCCGCACAGACTCTGATGCGGGGCTCCAACTCACAAAAGGTGACATCGTGACCTGAGCAATGTCGGACACTCAACTGACTGAGCTACCCAGGCGCCCCTGCTCTTTTCTTGGACACTTGAACCACACTGAACTCCCCTTCACCTTTTGTTGGCTAATATTTTTTAGTCTTAGCTGGATTTTGGCGTTGATGTCATTGTTTCGTGCACTTAATGCTTGTTAAGGTTTGTTCTCATAGTTACCCTTTGTTCTGCAAGCCTTGTTTTTTCATATTTCTGTCAGAGACTACATTTCTTTTTTGCAACGAGCTGCTTTAATATTGCTTTTAGTTTGTGTCTGTAGTTGATGTGTAGTCATGGTGTGTGTGTGTGTGTGTGTGTGTGTGTTGTTTTTGTTGTTCCGTTTTTGTTTTTGCTTCTGTTTTGCCTGAAAAACATCTTTACTTTGCCTTCACTGTGAAGAATGTTTCTGTTAGGTAAAGACTTCCAGGTTGGTGGCTATTTTAGTTCACCTTTCATACATGCCAATCCATCATCTGGCTTCATTTGCTGTTCTTGAAGAGTCAGCTGGTAGTGTTGTTGTCGTTGTCCCATGGAAGGCGGTGTCTTTGTCCTCTCATGACTGTTAACATCTTTTTGCCTCGGGTGTTCTTTGTGGAGTCACTGTCATGGTTCTTTTCTCAGTTTTGATTCTTATCTTTGTAGCGAGGTGGTACTACCCATTCTGTGTTTCCTCTACTTTGTGGGTTCCTATTGGACCTTTGTACCATATCTTCTGTGTCTTTTGGGCTTCTGTATTTTCTGGACGTTTTCTCTGTATATGGTCTAGATATATTTTTACCTAACTATCTTTCAGTTCACTGAGTCTATTCACCTGTGTCTAGTCTGATGTGAAACCCACCGACTGAGTTCTTCATGCCATTAACAAGATTTTTTAGTCTTTTAATTGTGTTAGAGAGCTAGACAGACTGGGAGCAAGGGAAGAACAGAGAGAGAGGGAGACACAGATGCCGAAGCAGGCTCCAGGCTCTGCACTGTCAGCACAGAGCCCAACGCGGGGCTCAAACTCCCGAATCACAAGATCATGACCTGAGCTGAAGTCAGATGCTTAACCAACTGAGCCACTCAGGCACCTGGAGATCTTAATTTTAGCTCTGGTAATTTGCAGTTGGAGAATCTGTTTTGAGTCTCTGAAAATTTCCCATTTGTCAAGAATGGTTTTTGGACAGTTGACTTTTGCATCCAATAACTCCAGTCTATGTGTCTCCTCTTGGTCTGTTTCTCTTCTTTCTTCTTTGGGTCGATATGACCTGTTTGTTTGTTTTTTTTTTTTTATGTTTATCTATTTATTTTGAGGGAGAAAGAAAGTGAGAGCAGGGGTGGGGGTAGAGGACGGGGGAGAGAGAGACACTGTTGAGGAGAGGCTCTTTTCTGTTCAGTAGAGAGCCCAACACAGGGCTCAAACTCACAAACGTGAGCCGAAACCAAGTGTTGGTCACTTAAACGAGTAGACTGAGCTATCCAGGTGCCTCTCTTTTTTTGTTTGCTTGTTTGTTTCTTTCCTTTTCTTATGAAAAGAATTTTGTTTTAATATTATTTACTTTTGAGAGAGAGAGAGAGGTAGAGACAAAACTTGAACAGGGGAGGGGGAGGCAAAGGGGGAGACACAGAATCCAAAGCAGGCTCCAGGCTCTGCACTGTCACCACAGAGCCCGACGCGAGACTCAAACCATAACGCGTCAGTTCATGACATGAACCAAAGTGGGATGCTTCCCCGACTGAGCCACCCAGGCATTCCTTTCATTTCCTTGCCTTGCTTTGCCTTCCTTTCCCTTCCTTTCCTTTCCTTTCCTTTCCTTTCGTTTCCTTGCCTTTCATTTCGTTTCCTTTTCCTTTTTTTCTTTTTTCTTTTCTATTCTTTTCTTTTTTCTTCTTTTTTCTTTTCTTTTCTTTTCTTTTCCGTCATTTTGTTGTCTTGTCTTATCTTGTCTTTTCATTTCTTCTTTGTTTTTATTGTTGTGCTGGACTGTATGGAGAAGCATAGAGGCTCTTCGTGTGCTTGTATTCCTTCAGCATTTCATCCCACACACCCCGAGTGCGGCGGTTCTTGGGCCCACTCAGGCGTGAGTGAGTTGAGACTGGGGCTCAGTCTTTGTAAGGTGCAGTGTGAGCTGGGCTCACGCTGTCCCCCACCCCCGTGTAGACCTCCAGGGTCTCCATTTGGAGGCCTGGAGTATTTCCGAGGACCCGTCCTTGATGCTAGCTCCCAAAGCCCCGTTATTTTCTCCACAGCACAATGAGATGATGGAAGGGTCAGCTTCTCAGGCAGTGCTTGCCGAGTGCCGGGCTCCTTTTCTGTGCCTCCCTGTGCTGTCCAGAGCTCGGTTAGCTGCCACTTTCTGCTTGCCTTTCTGTTAGGTTTCCTTTGCAGCTCGTTGGTATCTTGCCTCCAATCCCTGAGGAAATTCAGAATCCTCACATGTCTTGAGGGAGAGAGAGGACTCTGAACATTAGAGTTGGCTCAGCGGGCTTCCCTTTTGTTGGGGTCTCGGTCCTCCCAGTTGGGACTGCCTCGGGGTCTCCTTGATGCCTTCAGAGATGCTTCAAATTGAACTCATCTTTCCTAGTTCATGATGTGTTGATTAACAGGCTACTCACATGTATAAGAGCAAGCCAGGGAAGACTGAGAAGTCATAGCAAACATTTTGGTCCTCAGCATTTGTTACGGGAGAAAACGAAACCCAGTAGTCCTTGCCTAGTACCCGTCGTTCTTCTAAAATGACCATCCAGTTTGCCCACACTCAGCCAGCGTCCATGGGGTGGTGATGGTGTCAGCCTCCCAGCTCCCTATCCCCCACTGCCACGGCAGCCCTCCTCCCCTGTCAGGTGCCTGCCCAGGGCAGGCTTTGTGATGACGGGCTGGCTATGGCAGGGCAACTAGATGAAGTGGATCGCTTAAGTGACGCTTATTCTGGGAGTGTTTGATCAGTGTTGTTTGTATTCTAATTTTCGTAATGTTTATTTACTATTTAGAGAGACAGAGTGTGTGGCCAGGGGAGGCGCAGACAGAGGGAGACCCAGAATCTGAAGCAGGCTGGGGGGGGGGATGCCCCTCAAGCGTACAGGGTAGCCCCCACAAAAAGGGCTTCTGTGTTGGTGCACCCGAATCATCTGCAGAGACACAACCACCCACCCTTGTTGAGCCCTTTTGTGACTCTGCACCATTGTGGTCGCCAGGCTCTGGCTGCTGTGCTCCTCGGAGAGGGTGGTGGAGGCACATCTGAGAAGAGTGTATCTGGGCGAGTGAAGGGGTTAGGAGCAAATGTCGCTGACTTGCGCACTGTGGTTCCGGAAAGGCCTTTTCCGGAGAGGTCGCTCGGGAGCTGAGGCTGACCGAGCACTCTCCCAGCAGTCTGACTCCGAGGCCAAAGGCCGGGGTCAAGGAGGAGCTTGGCTTTGTTGTGAGCGATGGAAGCGGAAGCGGAGCCAGGTGAGGCACCAGGCAGCTGGCGTTGGGACGGAACCTACCCCGTAAGGAGTTGGGTTTTCCGATAAGGGCCTGGGGTCGTTGTGTCCTCAGGGGGAAGGACTGGCATGAGGTTGTTGAATTTTTTTATGTTTATTATTTTTTTTTTCAATATATGAAATTTATTGTCAAATTGGTTTCCATACAACACCCAGTGCTCATCCCAAAAGGTGCCCTCCTCAATACCCATCACCCACCCTCCCCTCCCTCCCACCCCTCATCAATCCCGTTTGTTCTCAGTTTTTAAGAGTCTCTTCTGCTTTGGCTCTCTCCCACTCTAACCTCCTTTTTTCTTTTTTCTTCCCCTCCCCCATGGGTTTCTGTTAAGTTTCTCAGGATCCACCTAAGAGTGAAACCATATGGTATCTGTCTTTCTCTGTATGGCTTATTTCACTTAGCATAACACTCTCCAGTTCCATCCGTGGTGCTCCAAAGGGCCATATTTCATTCTTTCTCATTGCCACGTAGTACTCCATTGTGTGTATAAACCACAATTTCTTTATCCATTCATCAGTTGATGGGCATGTAGGCTCTTTCCATCATTTGGCTATTGTTGAGAGTGCTGCTATAAACATTGGGGTACAAGTGCCCCTATGCATCAGTACTCCTGTACCCCTAGGGTAAATTCCTAGCAGTGCTATTGCTGGGTCATAGGGTAGGTGTATTTTTAATTTTCTGAGGAACCTCCACACTGTTTTCCAGAGTGGCTGCACCAATTTGCATTCCCACCAACAGTGCAAGAGAGTTCCCGTTTCTCCACATCCTCTCCAGCATCTATAGTCTCTCGATTTGTTCATTTTGGCCACTCTGACTGGCGTGAGGTGATATCTGAGTGTGGTTTTGATTTGTATTTCCCTGATGAGGAGCGACGTTGAGCACCTTTACATGTGCCTGTTGGCCATCCGGATGTCTTCTTCAGAGAAGTGTCTATTCATGTTTTCTGCCCATTTGTTCACTGGGTTATTTGTTTTTTGGGTGTGGAGTTTGGTGAGCGCTTTATAGATTTTGGATACTAGCCCTTTGTCCGATATGTCATTTGCAAATATCTTTTCCCATTCCGTTGTTTGCCTTTTAGTGTTGTTGGTTGTTTCCTTTGCTGTGCAGAAGCTTTTTATCTTCATAAGGTCCCAGTAATTCATTTTTGCTTTTAATTCCCTTGCCTTTGGGGATGTGTCGAGTAAGAGATAGCTACGGCTGAGGTCAGAGAGGTCTTTTCCTGCTTTCCTCTCTAGGGTTTTGATGGTTTCCTGTCTCACATTCAGGTCCTTTATCCATGTTGAGTTTATTTTTGTGAATGGTGTGAGAAAGTGGTCTAGTTTCAACCTTCTGCATGTTGCTGTCCAGTTCTCCCAGCACCATTTGTTACAGAGACTGTCTTTTTCCCATTGGATGTTCTTTCCTGCTTTGTCAGAGATGAGTTGGCCATACGTTTGTGGGTCTAGTTCTGGGGTTTCTATTCTATTCCATCGGTCTATGTGTCTGTGTTTGTGCCAATACCATGCTGTCTTCATGATGACAGCTTTGCAGTTGAGGCTAAAGTCTGGGATTGTGATGCCTCCTGCTTTGGTCTTCTTCTTCAAAATTACTTTGGCCATTCGGGGCCTTTTGTGGTTCCATATGAATTTTAGGATTGCTTGTTCTAGTTACGAGAAGAATGCTGGTGCAGTTTTGATTGGGATTGCCTTGAATGTGTAGATAGCTTTGGGTAGTATTGACATTTTGACAATATTTATTCTTCCAATCTGTGAGCACGGAATGTCTTTCCATTTCTTCATATCTTCTTCAATTACCTTCATAAGCTTTCTATAGTTTTCAGCATACAGATCTTTTACATCTTTGGTTAGAGTTATTCCTAGGTATTTTATGCTTCTTGGTGCAGTTGTAAATGGGATCAGTTTCTTTGTCTTTCTGTTGCTTCATTGTTAGTGTATAAGAATGCAACTGATTTCTGTACATTGATTTTGTGTCCTGCAACTTTGCTGAATTCATGTATCAGGCCTAGCAGACTTTTGGGGGAGTCTGTCAGATTTTCCATGTATAGGATCATGTCATCTGCAAAAAGGGAAAGCTTGACTTCATCTTTGCCAATTTGGGTGCCTTTGATTTCCTTTTGTTGTCTGATTGCTGATGCTAGAACTTCCAACACTATGTTAAACAACAGCGGTGAGAGTGGGCATCCCCGTCGCGTTCCTGATCTCAGGGAAAAAGCTCTCAGTTTTTCCCCATTGAGGATGATGTTAGCTGTGGGCTTTTCAGACATAGCTTTTACGATCTTTAAGTATGTTCCTTCTATCCCGACTTTCTCAAGGGTTTTTATTAAGAAAGGGTGCTGAATTTTGTCAAAGGCCTTTTCTGCATCGCTTGACAGGCTCACGTGGTTCTTATCTTTTCTTTTCTTACTGTGATGTATCACGTTGATTGATTTGCGAACGTTGAACCAGCCCTGCATCCCAGGAATGAATCCCACGTGCTCATGGTGGGTAATTCTTTTTATATGCTGTTGAATTCGATTTGCTAGTATCTTATTGAGAATTTTTGCATCTATGTTCATCAGGGATATTGGCCTGTAGTTCTCTTTGTTTAGTGGGTCTCTGTCTGGTTTAGGCATCAAAGTGATACTGGCTTCATAGAATGAGTCTGGAAGTTTTCCTTCCCTTTCTATTTCTTGGAATAGCTTGAGAAGGATAGGTATTATCTCTGCTTTAAACGTCTGGTAGAACTCCCCTGGGAAGCCATCTGGTCCTGGACTCTTATTTGTTGGGAGATTTTTGATAACCGATTCAATTTCTTCGCTGGTGATGGGTCTGTTCAAGCTTTCTCTTTCCTCCTGATTGAGTTTTGGAAGAGTGTGCGTGTTTAGGAATTTGTCCATTTCTTCCAGGTTGTCCAATTTGTTGGCATATAATCTTTCATAGTATTCCCTGAGAATTGTTTGTATCTCTGAGGGGTTGGTTGTAATAATTCCATTTTCATTCATGATTTTATCTATTTGGGTCATCTCCCTTTTCTTTTTGAGAAGCCTGGCTAGAGGTTTGTCAATTTTGTTTTTCTTTTCAAAAAACCAACTCTTGGTTTCGTTGATCTGCTCTCCGGTTGTTTTTAGATTCTATATTGTTTATTTCTGCTCTGCTCTTTCTTATTTCTCCTCTTCTGCTGGGTTTAGGCTGCCTTTGCTGTTCTGCTTCTATTTCCTTTAGGTGTGCTGTTAGATTTTGTATTTGGGATTTCTCTTGTTTCTGGAGATAGGCCTGGAGTGCAATGTATTTTCCTCTCAGGACTGCCTTCGCTGCATCCCAAAGCGTTTGGATTGTTGTATTTTCATTTTCGTTTGTTTCCATGTATCTTTCAATTTCTTCTCTAATTGCCTGGTTGACCCACTCATTCGTTAGTAGGGTGTTCTTGAACCTCCATGCTTTGGGAGGTGTTCCAGACTTTTTCCTGTGGTTCATTTCAAGCTTCACAGCCTTGTGGTCTGAAAGTATGCATGGTATAATTTCAATTCTTGTATACTTATGAAGGGCTGCTTTGTGACCCAGTATATGACGTATCTTGGAGAAAGTTCCATGTGCACTCCAGAAGAAAGTATATTCTGTTGCTTTGGGATGCAGAGTTCTAAATATATGTGTCAAGTCCGTCTGATCCAATGTATCCTTCAGGGCCCTTGTTTCTTTATTGACCGTGTGTCTAGATGATCTATCCATTTCTGTCAGTGGAGTGTTAAAGTCCCCTGCAATGACCACGTTCTTATCAATAAGGCTGCTCATGTTTATGAGGAATTGTTTTCTATATTTGGGGGCTCCTGTATTCGGCGCATAGACATTTATAATTGTTAGCTCTTCCTGATGGATAGGCCCTGTAATTATTCTCAAATGCCCTTCTTCAGCTCTTGTTACAGCCTTTGATTGAAAGTCTAGTTTGTCTGATACAAGTATGGCTACTCCAGCTTTCTTTTGGCTTCCAGTAGCATGATAACTAGTTCTCCATCCCCTCACTCTCCATCTACAGGTGTCCTCAGGGCTAAAATGAGTCTCTTGTAGACAGCAAATAGATGGGTCTTGTTTTTTCTATCCATTCTGATACCCTGTGTCTTTTGGTTGGCGCATTTGGTCCATTTACATTCAGTGTTATTATAGAAAGATACGGGTTTAGAGTCCTTATGATGTCTGTATGTGTACGGTGTAGCCCCCACAAAAAGGGCTTCTGTGTTGGTGCACCCGAATCATCTGCAGAGACACAACCACCCACCCTTGTTGAGCCCTTTTGTGACTCTGCACCATTGTGGTCGCCAGGCTCTGGCTGCTGTGCTCCTCGGAGAGGGTGGTGGAGGCACATCTGAGAAGAGTGTATCTGGGCGAGTGAAGGGGTTAGGAGCAAATGTCGCTGACTTGCGCACTGTGGTTCCGGAAAGGCCTTTTCCGGAGAGGTCGCTCGGGAGCTGAGGCTGACCGAGCACTCTCCCAGCAGTCTGACTCCGAGGCCAAAGGCCGGGGTCAAGGAGGAGCTTGGCTTTGTTGTGAGCGATGGAAGCGGAAGCGGAGCCAGGTGAGGCACCAGGCAGCTGGCGTTGGGACGGAACCTACCCCGTAAGGAGTTGGGTTTTCCGATAAGGGCCTGGGGTCGTTGTGTCCTCAGGGGGAAGGACTGGCATGATGGATTTGAATGTTTTGAAAGCTGGTGCTGGTTCTGTGTGGATAGTGGGTTGGGGGAGGAGACAAGAATGGATGCAGTGTAGACGTCATTGGGTAGAGTGGCTCCTTCTAATGTGTGGGTTGAGCTCTAAGATTCGTGTTTTAGGCAACAGGTACAAGCCCCTCACATCACCCATCACATAAAGCACAGGACAGTGTGCGTCTTTATATCCTTTACAGAACTGCGTAATGTTTAAAAGCAGCGTGTGTAATTTTACGTGTGTGGGTACAGGGCGTACACTAAAGTATTCACCTGTTCTGGAGTGCATGGCAGGCACGGTATTAGGTGCTGAACCCTATGTGCTGCAGTTACCTCGCCCAGAGACGTATGCGGTTTTACGGAGAGCAATAGAAGGGCATGGGAGTGTGTGGTTCGGTGGAATAGGGGGAACGTGTGCACAGTGCGGCTGCAGGATGGCCGTTTTGTGCCATGGGTCGGCGTGGGTCAGACTCGGGGAGGCGGTTTTCCTTGGGAGGTTCGGCTGCCCTGTGTTCTCCTTCATGCACGCCACTCTGTCTCCCGGACGCCTTTCCAAGCACCTCGTAGTGAAGCTCCATCTGGGCGGACTGTGGGCTCTTTGAGTTCCACACGGGCCACCACCCTGCCCCCCCCACCTGTGCCTCCTCCTGGGAACAGAGCAGCTTGCTCCCTGGTCCGGTGGTCAGAAGCCAGGGAGATGGCTTTGCCTCTCTCCTGCTCTTCCCTCTCCCTGCTGGGCCGTGGGTCCTGTGGCGTGGAGCTTGCCTGTCTTTATGTCAGATCTTACTGCCCTTATGCCCGTGTGAGGATAGGCTGTCCAAGTGCACACAAGTCTCGCACACGACGTTCCTCCTGATGAACGCTTAGGTGGTGGTGACACACATGCGTCCCGGGTGGCCTGGCTGCATGCTCCCTCGATTTTCACGCACAGACGTGTGCATGGCAGGCGAAGTGGTTCACTGAGCACCTTGGTGAGGATTTGCTGTCTGGAAAGTGGGGGTGGGTCCTCACAAATGTGCTGATATGCAGACATGCATGGGGTGGGGGGGACCCGCTAGATGGGGCTGTCTTGGGCCTTGGGGCCTGGCGGTATGGGGGTGGAGGCGGGCACTGTCTGTGCAGCTTTCCAGAAGGGCCTTTCTGTTCCTGGCCAGTGTTTCCATAGACGGCTGGCTGGCTTTAGTCCCAGCGCCCTTGTCATGGAAGGGTCCATGTGGGAAAGGAGCCGAGACTCTGCCGGATCACTCCTGGTGGCAGCGTGCTTTCCAGCGATGACACTTCCGTCCCGCCTTCCTCGCCCTCCGTCTGCTTCACCAGATCTCCTCTCTGTGCTGTCTTCTTCTGTGACCTCCTCTGGGCTTTTCTCTGTGCTCGTGACCTTCTGTAGGATACGCATTTTGAATCCCTGCATCCCCCAACTCTTTTTCTTTTTCTTTTTCTTTTTCTTTTTCTTTTTCTTTTTTTTTCTTTTTGCCATATGCACAGTGTCATTCATGAGTTTCCTGATTGGCTGTGTCATAGGTCCTGGAAATCACGCACGTCGTATGGACAGTCATCTCTAGCAGGGATTTCTTGATTGTGTTGGGCTTGACGGTTTCCCCAGAGTTTTTTGTAACGTCCCTTGGCATCTTCCTGACTTTCATAATGTTCCCTCTGTGGCGGTTCTCTTTGGTAGCATTGACTGTCCTTCTTGTAACGTGCCTGTGTCATGAACCTCACAGGTCCTCGTGGCCCCTGGTCCGCAGGCTCACTTAGACCCGCTGCGCTCCGGAGCGAGTGAGCCGCCAAGACACGTTTGGTGGTGACCCGTGGGGTTCTGGGTGGCCAGGACATTGTCCAATGTCAGAAGAACTTTGGAGGACAGTCCCTTGCTTTCAGTGTACTTCCTGAGTTGAGGGACAGAGCCGGGATGGAACTGCCCCAGGGCAAGGGCTCTGGTTGTGCAGCCAGACCACTGGCCACTGGCACTTGTTGCCTTCAGGACCCTGGGGTGAGCTTCCTACACAGGGCCAGCCGCCCTGCTCACACCCCCACCTGTAGCCGCTCATTCGGTAGCTGCTTCACCCCTTCCTACCCAACATCTTGGTGCTCACTTGTCTTTCTCGTGAATAAATGTCGTTTGTGGCATTTTCCCCCCGACAGGGCACCTCCTGCTGCATGAAAAACCCGTGCAGGCAGCCATGGTCTCCTCAACTGATTTTCTTGGGTTTTCACTTTTTGCGTTGGAGTGGTTGACATGCGGTGGATGGTAGTTCCTGCTTCTCTGCAATCTTCTCTGGGGCGTCTGGGAAACTGTGTCCTTCTTCTTCGTGGTGGAAGCTGCTTCTCCTAGCGTCTGGACCATTTTCAAAGCCAAACCCCTTTCTAAAATCACCAAGCTATCCTGTGCCTGCATTGAAATGTGCCAGTTTTCGATCCTTCCCTTCCTTCTGCCTTACGTCGTGATGTCAGGTCTTCACTTGTCTTGCAGTTTGAGTTGCGTCGGCAGGTGTGCCCGTCTCACAGCAGTCCTACATCCACAGAGATGCCACATCTTCCGCACCAGACACAAAGATGTCTCACCAGTAGCACCAGGTTTTTGCATGTGCTGGGGTCGCCGCAGGGAGAGAGCTTCGAGACTTTCCCTTTCTTTGTGCCTCCGTGGTCCTCACGCTGGCCGGCTGGCAGCTGCAGCTGTGGACCTCAGTACATGTCAGGCCATTCAGCCTTTTCTTGTCACACCATGAGTCTTCTCTGCATCGCGGGAGCACGTCCGGCATCCCTGGGCACACTTCGAACGGGTCCCAGGCTGTAATTAAGGTTCATGGTATTGCCCTTAACGCGGTGAAAATGACGCAGGAACCCTGAGAAATCACTTCTCCTGTGGTGCTTGATGTACTGGAGAAAGGAAGTGCTTACCAAGAGCTGAGTAGCAGATTCGTGGATTCGTGCAACACCTGAGGGGACCTCAAGAGCAACAGGAGGTGGTGCACACTTCCCCCAGAGGACAGCGTCTGCTACAGCTCGTGTTATGCGGTTAGGACTTAATCCTGCGTCTCCACATTTGTTTGCCTTTCTCTTGACTGCAAATGGCACCATGTAGGTACGGTCAGTTTCTGTGTGCAAAATGATACGTTTTATCTTGTCAGAGTAGGTTTGTGTATGTTTTCGGGGAGGAAATGCTCTAATAGCCTAGTATCTGCGTATATTTCATGCACTCGTGGCCTCCCTTTTACTTACTAGGTTTGATACTTCGTAGCTGCTCAGCTCATCTGCCAGTCTTTCCAAATGTCACACATCTCCAGAAGAGTTTCCAATGCATTTATTGGAACAAAAATCCCCACATAGAAACGGGCCTGCACAGTCCTACATCAAGGATCAGATAGGCTTCTGTGGGTTCACCTTGTCAAGTCAGATTGCAAGGAACGTGGTCAGTTCTGTGGTAACATTCCCGTTGATTTGGAAAGGGCTACTTTATGAAAGAAATTGAAGTATGTCACCAGTTTGTACTTGGATTTTCCAGAATTGCTGAAATCAACAACTCTCCTTATTTGGAATGTCAGTTGTTAAGTGAACGTTTGTCCCCTCGTTTGTCCTACAGAGACAAAAGCTCTGGGGCGCCTGGGTGTCTCAGGGCATTAAGCGTCTGACTCTTGGTTTCAGCTCAGGTCATGATGTCATGGTTCAGGGATTGAGCCCTGCACCGGGCTCTGCGCTCGACTGACTGGAGAGTGTGCGTCCACCTCCTTGGAGCCCACCTGTACGCCATGTCCTGGGCGGGCGCTCAGTATTGGCGTGAGAGAAGCCCCACGCGGGGTGGTGGGCCCTGGCATCACTCTCCTCAGAAACCCTTCCTCCATAATATTTCCTGCTTGACTAAGGAAAGAAGTCGTAAACTCGCCCTTTCGTCAAGAGTCCTACCATCATTTTTGAAAAGTCCATTGGGTGTGGTTGAGTCTGATTGAGCCAGGGGTTCAGGCTAAGACAGCAGCTTTTGAGTACCGTCAGCCTTTCCCCACTGCCGCTCCACAAGCCTGCTTGGCAGACGAGGCCAGAGGCTGCGGATGGGCAGGAGGCTTCTCGGCCGCTTGCTCCCGAGTCAGCAGAGTTCCTGAGTCCTAGACCTGCCAGGCACCTGAAAATGTCCGTCCCCTTGAGTGTCGGTCCCTCCGAAAATCCCCGGGACTCCTGTGGGTGGTGAGGAGGGGACTGGTGTGTGTGATGCTACTTGAGGGCGGTGGGTGCTGGGCCTCTGGAGGGCCACGGAGGCCTGGTGTGCTCTGGTAAAGACCCCCTGTGTCTCTCCACTTTTGTCCCCTCTCCGACCCCAGGAGTGTGCAGCTCTCGCTGCAGAGCTCCACACCTGCAGGGAGCAGCTCGTGCAGAGAGAGGAGGAGATCGCCAACCTGAAGGCGGAGAGAAACAACACCAGGGTCAGTAGGCGCACTGCCAGTGTCTTCAAACACGGGACACCATTCACTCCCCTTGTCCGCAATGTCCCCGTGGAGTTGGCTGGGACCTATTGTTCTCAAACCTTGTTTGATCCGTGAGGAGGAGTAAGGCTCTTTTAACACATTGGCGGGGACGGCTCCCTACCTGGGAACTGAATTGAAGGGATTCAGACTTGGTTTTGCATTTGGTGAACTTGAGGCCCGGAATTGAAGGTGTTCTTGAAACACGGTTTTCCTTTTGCCTCTCCCGCCAGCTGCTGCTGGAACATTTGGAGTTCCTCGTCTCCAGGCACGAGAGAGCTCTTCAAAAAACAGTCATACGGCGACAGGCGAAGACTCCGGCCGGCGTGTCCAGTGAGGCGGAGGTGCTCAAGGTCCTCAACTGCATATTGGAGAAGGACAAAACCGAGGCTGAAACGGTGTGCCTAGCCACGGCGGTTCTCAATTTGTGCACATGCTGTGTGTTCTAGGCACACTTTGTGTGTTTGTGTGACTGGGGTTTCCTTTTCATCTTCTTGAATTCTTGTAAGAAGACAGGTCTGTATGGTTAAAAAGCAGTAGTTGGTGGAAATGTTGTGTGTATCGATTGGCTAGTACAAATTGCATAATGTAATTTATTTGGGGGAAGATTTGTCTCCAATGTAAAATTGAAAGCGGTTAACAAGCAAGTCTGTGAACAGGAGCATCCGTGAAAAACCTTACCAGCATTCTGTCATGTCATTTGAGGCGAAGGGGATCTTAGGGTAACTGTATAGTAAGGACTAATGAAACACCTCTGTGTACCAACTCAATCCCTTTGTTTCCAGGTGAGAGAGCAGTTACGTGTGGCACTGGAGGGGTGTAGTTTCGTAGAAGAAGAATTAGGGGCCACTCGCAGAGTTCAGCTCCAGACATCACGCCAGGATTTGATTGGAGGGGGTTTCCTTTTTATCCATTGTTTTTAAAACAACGTATGAAGACTAGCAGTGGGGGCCCTCACATGTTGCTTCCCTTTCTGAGTTTCAAAGGTGCAGAGCCAGATGAAAGAGCTCCTGGCTACCCTGTGCACTCTCGTGGCCAAGCTGGAAGAGGACCTAGACATCTCCAGGAAAGACCTCATCCTTTCTGAAGCAATGAACACCATATTACAAAGAGATGTCCGTGAAGTGAGTGTCAGTTGAAATGGCCACGCCGTCGTCGAGCCAAACGTGGGGTGTTTGGTTCGGCCTTGCCCAGTGTGTCCTTCGTCTCCCACGGGTTTTGAACGTTTGGAGTTTGGTAGAAGTAGCAGCAGAACGGGACGTGACTCCGGGGCCTGGGCGGGCTGCCTCCCCATCTGCGTGGTGGAATCTGTCCTCCCTGGGCTCTCCCCTGCCGAGGCCTGGCGGGCAGGCGGCGGAGTGGCCTCGGGTGTGGCGTGTGGGCCACCTGAGCTTGGCCCATGCCGTGCTCTCGGTCCATTTTGGGAACACACTCGGCACGTAGGAACCAGCGTGGTGCTGCCAGGGCGTTTCCGGGGGCACGACCTTGCGGGGGCGGCTCTGCCAGGGGCCGTCACGGCCGCCTCTGCCGCCCTGCCCTCCTCCCAGGGGTTCCGTGCTCCTGGTCGTGACGGTCAGAGTGAGCGAGGGGTAGCCCGCTGGTCCTGGTGTAAGGTCATGGAGGAGTGCGGCCGCTTCTGCACGTGTGGTCGTCGATGGGAATCTGATCATTGTCACAGAGGACTAGTAAGGGTAGGATGGTTTCTCTGTGCCTCCTCCTGTCACTGTGAGCTGCCCTTTGCGGACAGTCCCCGCACACCCCACCCCCAGCCCAGCAGTGCCACCTCGGGAAGACCCTGTCAGACCCTCGAGGGTGTAAGTGCACGAGCAGTCTGTTTAGTACCTTAGTGTGGGTGAGATCGGGTCGGAATTTAAAACAAAAGTATTTGCAGAAATTATAGAACCTGTTCAGTGAAGTTGTTGTTTGGCAGAGGTGGGGAGAGACCCCTCAGCAGGGGTCTCAATGTGCAGAGAATTTAGAAAATCCTTTCTTAGGACTCATCACTTTCACTCTTGAGACTGCTGACATAAATTGCTTAGGAAACACGGAGGGCTGGAAGAGGAATCTTTCGGGTGTTGGACAAGAAACGCAGGGCAGGACGTTCTGGTTCCATTTGCAGTGTCAGATACCATGGGATACAATGTTGTTACAGGGTTAGGCTATAGAAGATGACTTCCAGTTATATGAAAGGTGGAGTTTGGCTTCCATTTGTTACCACTGCTGCTTCAACTTTGTGGTAATTGGATGAGATTTCATCCGCCTTTTCCCCGGAAAAAGGATGGTTGTCTCATGGTGTGTGCCTCCAGAGGCAAGTCGCTGTTCTGTGGAAAGCTCAACGGTGTCCGGAGGCAACCGAGGTTGTGACTTCCGGGAGACTTTCTTATCCGTTTGTCTTTGAACACATGGGAAAGAATAAGCCTGGGTAACTGGTCAGAATCCCGAGCAGCCTCCGCACTGTCGGCACAGAGCCTGACGCGGGGCGCCAACTCGCAGAGCGACACCGGCTGAGCCACCCAGGTGCCCCGAGGATGCTACTTTTCTGTTTGTTTGGAAAATGAGGATTTCGCCCGGGTTTTGTGTCTGGAGTGTGTTAATGTGTCGTACGCTAATTCGTTCCCTGTTTTCCCTCTGAAATACGTGCTGTAGGCCATGGCCCAGAAGGAAGACATGCAAGACAGGATCACTACCCTTGAGAAGCGCTGCCTCAGGGCACAGCACAAAGCCACCTCTCTGCACGACCTCAAGGAGAAACTTGAAAACGAGATGGCAAAGAAGGACTCTCTGCATCGACAGGTCGTTGGTTTCGTTGGACTTCATTCCACTTTTATTAATTACAAGTCAAGTTAAGGACCAAGTGTCAATGTCAAGGTTTTAGGATCTTAGAAACTTGTGTTGACCAGCGGGGTTACTTCAACGTCCAGGGTTTAATTCTTTCGAATTTTATGGAAGCATGTTATGGGGCTCCCCTCCTTGATTCCTTCTTTGTCTTGTCTTACATGCACGTTACTCTGTTGCCTGTCAGCACTGTTTCCAAAGGAGCAGGGAGTGGCCGGGAATGTGTAGGCAGCTGGCCATTTTGGGTAGTACCTGAGATCGGGGGGAATGGCAGGTGCAGAAGCACAGTCTGGCGTGAGGATGTGAGACCCTGTGTTTTGGGAAGCAGCACGTCTCTTCCTTGGTTGTCTCAGGTCATCCGGCATTGAACAGGAAAACCACATCCAGCTTCTTGGAAACAGAGTGAGCTTTGTCTGGTGTGTTTGTCAAATGCGTCAGTCGACCCAAAATGATAATCAAAGTGAAATACTAGGAAGCCATTAAAATGACATGGAGGAATGCTGTTTGAGAGCACGTAACATGTTCCAAATCATGAGTGTAAAGGGCAGATGACGAAATACTATGTGTACAGCATGTGATTTATTTTGGAGGGTTTGAAAGCATGATACGTGGTCTGTATATACACACAGAGCTATATGCACACAGAAGATGGAAGGAGTCTGTGGGAACACACGTTAACCTTGCAAAAACCTCACCTTATACATGATTTTTAAAATGACTTTATATATTTTTAATGCTTATTTATTTTTGAGAAAGGGAGCCAGAGTGAGAGAGAGAGAGAGAGAGAGAGAGCGCGAGCATGAGCAGTGGAGGGCAAGAGAGGGAGAGAGGGAGACACAGAATCCAAAGCAGGCTCCAGGCTCTGAGCTGTCAGCAGAGAGCACGAGGCAGGGTTGACCCCATGAGCTATGAGATCATGACCTGAGCCGAAGGTGGACGCTTAACTGACTGAGCCACCTCGGCTTCCCTAAAAGTCCTTTAACAAAAAATCTCGTGTCTAAGTTTTCCACGTTGAAGTTTTCCACGTTTTTGGTCAAGAGGGAGAGTGTTTTTGTTGAATAATGGTACACTTCCAAAAAGAACTCAACTGGCATCAGGCATGCTCTCAGAAGCTCTGTGCTGGCTGATGTGCCCACCTCAGAATGTCCTATGTAGCGAGCCCTCGGACCCCAGTATAAATATGTTTACGAAGGGTTAGGACCGAACCCTTCTCTCCTTAACTGGTCAGGAAGAGCGAGCAAGCTCCTCCAGAAGATGGGTTTTCTTTAATGTGTGGGAACTTTGTCTTTGGAAAGACTTCTTTGAAGATAGTGAAGAAGAGCAAAGAGTTTGGCAAGACATGTTTTGCGTAGCGAACGGAGGACCAAGGCAGTGGGTGACTCCTCGCAGAAAGGAAAGGTTTACTCTGAAGCACCTACCAAACTGTTGGCTTCAGTCAGAACTAACAGTAGATCTCTGCATTTAGATTTTGTTTCACTTTATTAAAAATGGAAACGGAGAGAAGACTTGCTACACTTTGATGCTTTGCCTTCATTTCCTAGACTGCGGATCAAAACCACCAGTTGCAAGAGCGCCTGGAGGTGGCGGAGCGGAAGCTGCAGCAGACCCCGAGGAAGGCCAAGTCGCTGCCCGAGGTGGAAGCCGAGCCGGCCCAGAGGGTGGCCACCCTCTGCAAGGTGGGGCCCCCGTTTCCTTCTGGGTCCCATGGTGGGAATGTCAACTTCATGGCGGTCCGTTCTTGTATCTCATTTCTCACCGGTAACGTCGGCGTGCCAAAGTCCGCGAACCAGCTGAGATCTGTTTTCGGTGCTTCTTTGTCTGACATTGGAATGCTTTTCAAACGGCAGGCATCATCCCCAGTTTTGTTCCCTCCGGTTTTGTCCGACGTGTGCAGTTTGCCGTTGGCTGCATCTAAGACTCACTGCTTTTCAGAGTTAAGTCAGCGACTCAAAGCTCAAGATAGTAGCCTTGGGCAAGAGAAGGACAGGGGTGCCTGGCCGGCTCAGTCAGTGGAGCTTGGGACTCTTGATCTCAGGGTCATGAGTCTGAGCTCCCCGTTGGGTGTAGAGCTTACCGAAGGAAAAAAAAAAAAACAAAAACAAAAAAAGCATAGAATATTTCCGAGAAATGAGAAAATCCTATCCTCTTTCAAACACAATCGTTTTTTTATTTAAAAAATTCTTAAATGTTCATTTATTTTGAGACAGAGAGAGAGAGAGAGAGAGAGAGCGAGCCTGGGCACATACATGAGCAGGAGAGGGGCAGAAAGAAGGAGATAGAATGCCAAGTAGGCTCCATGCTATCAGCACAGAGCCTGACACAAGGCTCGAAGCCCCAAACCTTGAGTTCATGACCTGAGCTGAAGCCAAGAGTCAGAACCCGACTGACTGAGCCACCCAGACACCCCTGTAAGAAATAAATCTTTAAGGAATTCACTCGGAGGTTCCACAAATAGAGTCGAGGAACGTGCCAGACACAGTCCCTGCCCTCCCAGTTCTCACAGCCCTCACCACCCACAGAGGAAGGCAGCAGTTGAAGAGGTAGTTTCCAGACATGATGTGGGCGGTGCTGGGATCGAGTGATGCACACAGGACGAGGGAGCCCATGACTGGGCAGCCAGTCCATCCTTCCGGAACCTGGGCTGAGGGAACCTGTAGCAGGGAGCCTGTCGGTGCTTCTGTGTCACCGGTTCCAGTGCAGTGAGGGTCCCAGTGGGAAGGGGGGTGGTTTCGTCACGGGATAATGACCCTCAAGGCTGCCATCAAGTCGGGCAGGCGGCATTGGGCGCCCACAGGCCCAGGCTCCAACAGAGCCTCTCCTCCTTTGTGATCTGCATGTCAAGTCTCCATTTCTTTTCTCACCTGTCCTCTCTCCTGTCCCTGGTCAGCCGTGTAGCCCGACCCTTTGTCTTTGGACAGTGTGCTGCTGAGGAAGCTAAATTGTTGGAAGTAACTTCCCAGCTTAGGAAGGCAGCACGCCTGTTTGCTCTTTCCGCTTGCTGCTTCCTCCTGTCCGTGCTGAGTGGCCAGGGGTGTCTCCCGGGGGACGAGGCACCGTCCAAGGATCCGGGACCCGGGGTGGGGACGAGACCATTGCCTACCCCCGGTCACCAGCATGGAAGCCCACTGCTTCCCACTGGCACGCATGAGGCCTGTAGGGACTGTGAGCAGGCAGAAGGCCGCTCACAGCATGTCGTGCGTAGGCACAGCGTGTGTGGTGGGGCAGCCAGCTCTTCTGACCCTGCTGTCGCCCGCAGGCCGAGCAGAGGGGTGGCAACATCGAGGAAAGGCTGCGCCAGATGGAGGCCCAGCTGGAGGAAAAGAACCAAGAACTGCAGCGGGTACGTGTCCGGGCGGAGCAGCCGCGCACCTGGCGGTGGTTGAGGATGAGGCGCAGGCTGGGGGTGTGGGGGTAGGGAGTGGTCCCTTGTTTCCCACTTCTCCCCACGTGGACGCCAGGCCCCTTCTCGATCCCATCAGGGGTACAGTGCACTCTTGTGCGAGTTGGATGCTAGTGAACACTGCTAGCCTGTGGACAATGTTCTCTGGACGCTGGGGCCCCGTAGGCAGTGCCGCCTAGGGGTGGAGGCACCCGCACAGCCCACTGTGCCCACCAGCTCGTTAGCAGCTACTCACGGTTGACGCGGGACCTCGTGGGTGTCCCTTGGCCAAAGCGGAGGTACTGGCCTGGGGTAGGGCAGCCTAGAGGAGGGGTCTCCTTCCTTAGGACATGACACCGAGGTCCTGAAATCAGGTCACGGGCCTGACCTTGGTCCCCACATCCTGAATTTCTACTTGAGATGTAAAGGCACAGGTCGGGGTAGATGTTCCTAAGAAGAGGAATAGCGTCATCGAGCCTTGACGAAAGGGAGGCCCGTGTCCCTTGAATCCCCTGAGATTTTTCCCTGTGGGAGCTGGTCGGACGTCAACATGAAACACCCAGGAGACAGAGCAGGCAGCCGCCTCCCCAACTTGGGACGTCCATCCAAGGCCATCGGGTTTTGTTTTCACCAGAAAACTCAAAACACTCACCCTTAACTTACACCAGACACTCGTGTGCTTGGCCCTCAGGGTCAGAGAATAAAACATGAGTTTCCGCGGAGTGAAGCTTCTGATGCCAGCGTGACGGCTCGCGTTGGCCGACCCCAGCCCGCCATGACACATGCACACAAGCGAGCACAACCAGACGCTAGCCTCTTGGGCCGGGAATTCCACCTCACCTACTTAGAGAAGCACTTCATTGCCTTTAGGACTGTATGGTAGTTTGGAGGGACAGGTGTTGAGATAAGGATTCTATTATAACTGAGACAATTCCAAGGACACTTTTAAGCTGCTTTGCTTGAAAAATACTTGGGTGCTGATCCCTTCTTGTGGGGTGGCCAGGGTCTTTTCCGAGTGACGGCCGTTGCTGCGTGTGAGGTGTGGTGGTCGTGCTTTCTGTTGCCTGCTCCCAAGGAAAGAGGTGCCAGCAGGTGTGGCTTGGAGGTGAGGAAGCCCGAGCCTGGAGGGACTGTCCATTGCCTAGCCTGCGGGTGTGTCCTGTGGGCTCTTCCTCCTCCCTGGGCCCCCCGACTGCAGGGCACATGTGTACTCCGTACCCCACGGCCCTCCGCCCGGCAGGAGCCCCTGAATCCTGCCGGCCTGTCCTCGCCGCTTCTGTTTTGGGTTAATTCAGGATATGCGGTAGGAACAAGTTTTTAAACCATACGATTGATGAGAGTTCTATAAAACACAGACCCGTGAACTTGGCGGTTCCGTTCGGAAATTACTTGAGGTAAATACAAGTTTCCATTACAAAACGTTCAGGAGATGTGTGAATTTCACGAAAAACAGGTCAAAGTCTTTCTCACCACTGAATCTTTCCCAAAGGGGATTTTTTTTTTATCTTTGGGTTTTGTCAATGGATTCATTTCTTTCCCCCTGAGGCCAGATCTGAGCTTGGGTTTCCGCCCCGGAATATGCCTCCTCCCGTGTGTAGATCAGCTGATCCCCTTGAGAATATGCTCTTTCCTGCATGTACATCTGCCTCCTGAGCCCATCTGAGAGCTAACAATGAGGACATTCGTGAGGGCCCATGCGTGTTTTGTTTCCCAGAAACAAAGGGACCTGCTAAGTGATGACCCCTGGGAAGCAGGTTCCTGCGTTTGTGTGCCCCGCTAGGTCGGTGCTGGCAGTGACGCACAAGCACGCCAAAGAGTGCCGTGGGAAGGGGCAGCCGAGGATGGCGTGCGTGTGGGTCACACCGCTGGTCATTCGCACGCCTGAGCCGGTGTTCGCACTTTGGCTTGAAGCCTGCGTCTTCTCTTTCAGGTAAGGCAGAGAGAAAAACTGAAGGAAGAGACTAATCAACATCTGTCCAGCACTATTGACAAGCTCCTTTCCGAATCTGACGAGCGTCTTCAGCGTCATCTAAAGGAAAGAATGGCTGCTGCAGAAGATAAGGTAGGCTATGAGAGACAGCGGCTGAGTGCCCCCGTCCTCACAGAGGAGACGCTCACGTTGTGATCCTGAGGAGCAGCGTGGAGCAGAGGCTAACAGCCACTGTAGAAAGTAGAAATGATTCTTTCACGCGGAAAAACTGCAGGCCTACGTTAAGTTCCCAGTGTCGTGTCCCCGCCCGACGTATGCGTGCGGGAAGGTGCGTCTCACTGTCTAGAAGAGGAGTATGGTCTGGGCCTTTACTAACTGAGACGTAACTGAGACTAACTGAGACGTAAGGAGTAAGCTAGCTTCATGCTAATCAAAGATGGGCACAGAAACAGCCATAGGCAGTATATAACTAAGGGGAGGGGCCGTGTGCCGATACCCCTTTGTTGATAGGACCCGGCGGTGGCTGGATGTGGTCGGCAGGCCCTCGTTTGCCACCCCTGTGCTGGAACCTTCAGCCTGGTTCTTGTCTGGGGAGCTAATTTCTACCTCTTTTGTCCAGACGGACCGGTAGGAGTGCGCAGTTCTGTCAAGCATTTAACCAGCTGAAAACAGAGTATCTCCTGTTCCATCTCCTGCCTTCCCTCTTTTCATCTGGGTTGGAAAGAGTCTAAGCCTGGACTCTTACACCATCATAACGGACACACTTGAGGTGTAACGGGAGGGAAGCAGTATCATAGGATCTCTGTGAGAGAAGCTCTGGTGGGGACAGTTGGATGCGGACCTGATACTACCGGTTCTGATTACACCTGTGTCCCTGTAGATGAGCCCAGAATCTTCCCTAAGATTGTCACTTGGAGACACCAGTGAGCAATGCTAATTTCACGACACACTTGTTTTGGGTAAAACCCATTATGAGGTGCGTTATTATACCCCACGTGAGGTTCTACCTTGATCACTGGGGCCAGCCTTTCGGTAGAAGGTTGTATGTGAGATTGGAAGTATATGTACGAAACTTAGGTCAGGTTTCCCAAGTGACTGAGGCATCACAGACCCTAAAAGCTAGTACAAACCAGTGTACCTGCTGCAAGTAAACGTAGGAACTTGTCATACTTACAGTCAGACAGTGATCCGTGAAGAAATTGTACATGGACAAAGGATGAGTAAAGGCTGTTACTGCAGTTTCACAGACAGCATTTCACTCTGTGGTCATGTGACGCGGTTCGTTGGTATGGCCATCGGCTCCATGCCTTGTCTGTGGTGCTGCGTTATTGTAAAGAGAAACGTAGGCATGGTCTAGCATGTGGAACGTTTGAAAGAATCAACACTAAAGGACTGTCGGTATCTTTCTCAGAAGTCTCTGTTAGGAGAAGTTGGCAATCTGAAAAAACAGTTACAAGAAATGCAACGTGAGAAGGTATTTCCGTCTCTCACTCATTCAGTGATCGGTTGAGACTGGAAAGGAGCAGGTGACCTCTGGGGCTCACACTTCCTCCAAGGCGAGCCACCACTGTGCTTTCGAGCGGCCCCACGCTCGCAAGTCTGAATGGCACGCATGTGGCGGAGTTGGAGCCGAGCAGCCTACGGGGTTCAGATTTCTGAGTCCCTTCGGGGGTTCGCTCGAAAGCTAAAATGTTCGCGTAAACCTTTCGTGGAGTGCAGCGTTGCCCAGCAGGAAGGTAACAGGTGACATGGGTGTCATCCCAAGGGTTCTCGAGGCTGCATTTGAAATGGTCAAACACACGGGTGATGTTAGTTTTCACGCAGCCCGATGCAGGCAACATGTTATTGTATCATGTAAATAGTGTAGACATGAAGGAGCTACTCTACAATGTTTTTCCACATTCAGTCCTTGCAACCCACGGGGCGTCTCACAGTTCCATCCCCTGTGGTCGGGACCAGCCCCATTTTGGGCGCTCAGTTAGCCACGTGCGGTGGTGTCTGCGGCCTGGGACGGCACTGCCTAGGGGGTAGTTGTGTGACCAAAGCTCCTCGTCGGTTTTACTCCCTGGTGCTGCGTGTGCAGACGTGAGGCTGGGCTGCAGAGGGTCCACGACGGAGCACGTGCCTATTACACAGAAGGGCTATTCCCCCACCGCCCAGAAAGTCCTGCTCCTCTCTACATAATTAGGAAGAAGTCCTAGTGGCTCGGTGTTTCTCCTCTGTAACCTTGCTATGCCTGAGACCTAACTGTTCAGTAGGGTTTAGGACGTTCACTTGGTGATCCGGGTGTTTACTGGAGGACTCTTGGAGAGAATGGTCTTGGGGTTTGTAACTGCTGAATTTACCCAGCGTGGTTATGATGGTCAGCATTTCAGCACACTTGATGCAAGTAGTGTTTTCCATTTTTTCTTGAATTCTAATGAACCTACAGTGTGGTATCAGTTTCAAGTAGACAGCATACCGTTTCAACAATTGCACACGTGACTCTGTGCTCGTCACCATCACTGTGGTCACCGTGTGTCACCATACAGAGTCCTTAGGGTATCACGGACCGTATTCCCTGTACTGTGCTTTTCATCCCCGAGACGGCCTTATTTGATACCTGGATGCTGATGCCTCCTACTCACCATCATCTCTTTTGCCAACCGCCCCTACTCTCCTCTCCTCTGGCCACTACCAGTTTGTGCTCTGAGTTGAACGGACTCTTGATGCAAAGACTAGTTAACCTTGCTTGCAGTGAGTGTCGTTGTCATTTGCTGCTTTGCAGGATCACCTTCTACAGAAAATGGAAGCACTGAGGGCCATATTAAAGCGGGCAAGATCGAGAGGCTCTTCGCTTCACCACAGGTATGACATTTCCCGCTTCACAGATCTGTTTGAGACGCGGCTGGGGGCGGCTTCCCTCTGTCACCAGTATGACCTGAACCAGCTCATGGTTCCAAAGTAGAACCGTGGGTGTGCTATGGTATGACCCGCACCGGATCAGAGTTACACACAATAACCCTGAGTGTGTTGTAGTCTGACGCGATCCATTTTCCAGGTACCAGCTAACTGATGATGGGGCGGGGCTGGGGGGGGGACACTGCCCTTCACCGTGCCTAACATGAACCACCTCACAAACACATACGTTAGCACCTGCTGTGTATCTTCCAGAGGAATCCTTTGGCCGAATGGGCAGAGGGACTGGATGTAGCTCAGGGAGCCGGTAGCTTAGTAGGTGGCAAGAGGGAGAAGTAAAACCTCATTCCAGAGGTTAGGTTTGGAATCTCAGGAGACCGGGAGGCATGACAGAGCTCACAGCCATGGGAGGAGGAGTAGAAGTTAGGAAAAGTTCTGTTCGTGTTTGGGTGGGTTTATTTGCGGCCTCCCTCCCCCGAGTGTGGCAGTGATGGTGTGGGGCTAGGAGGGGTCCAGCCTGCCAGGTTCGGCCCAGCATCCCTGGAAGCTATGGTCCCTTCCGCAATGCCAGTGGGGTCACCATGGGAGTGCACACGTGGCCGTGGTTGTGAAGGTCACCTTGACGTCGGTGGGGTTAGCGCAGTGCTCGCAGTTTCTTATATTTTTGAAAAGACTGGAGAATGACAGGTAATCGCCGCAACTCTGTTGGGACGTTGGTGAGTCGCCTGTGAGGGAGTGGGTCAGCCGGCTTGTGAGCTGCGTCCTGCAGACAGTAAATGTCAGGAAGTTATTCAAAGGTTTGCTTGCTTCTTTGTAGGAAATATGTACCATGTGAGAGTCATTCTGGTGTGACAGTGCCTCGAGGAGCTGACTGGGCCCCCTTAGGTGCAGGAAGCAGGCTCTTGCTCCAAAGGCAGGCCCACTCAGGCCTCACTGGGGACTGTGCGGCTTCCGACGGGGGCTCTCAGGAGAGTCGAGGGTGTGCTGTGGCTGTCTGTGTTGAGCCTGCTTGTAGGAGAGAGAAGTCAGGGCAGGTAGAGTCCCAAGCGGCCCTCCCTGTCCACGGAACTACTGGTGGCACAGCGAATGTGTGTCCGGAGAGAGAAGCACACAGGAAGATCCGGGCACAGAGCAGCCTCTTGGTTGGCTGACGGAGATCCTCGCCAGCAAGACACCAGTGTGCTGAGTGTCACCATTCCAGGGCTTGATGACGGGTATGTGTGAGGAGGCCAAGGGAGCAAACAGTGGATGCGGTGCAGGCCACTCGAGTGCATGTTGGAGTTCTCAAGGGAAGGGGCTGTGCAGGCCCCTGGAGGGTGGCACCCTGGGGCAGTTGCCATAAGAGGGACGTCCACGCCCGTCACCCGCCTGAGGTGAGCTGGCCAAGGAGAAGGATAGAGAGGATCCCAGTGCTCCCGTGGTTGCAGAGGCATTGTCCGTGGTCACAGGTGGCCTTGTGGTCAGAAGACACCGGGCAGGAGACCGGCTGAGGAACAGGGTCTGTTTGAAGCCGTCTCACAAAGTGATCTCTCGTGTGGTGGCAGAAGCGAGGCTGGTGGGAGCTGTGTCGCCGTGAGCGGCCGGGGGCCGGGGGGACGAGACTGAGAAGGCGGCAGGCAGGCTGGACAGCTGAGCCCTCCTGGCACGACCTCACAGCCACGTCTTCCGTTTGTGTCCTCCTCTAGCAAGATGACATGGTCTGGGTTACAGAGGAAAAGAAAGGTGACGGACCAACTTGCACACGCAGGCGGGGCAGATGGGAGAGAGCTCTGGGATAGGACTGGACGCAGGGTGGTGGGGTCGGGAGCCAGGGAGCCTGAGATAGGGTGTCAGAGTCAGGGGACACACGCGAACCTCGGTGGAGCCACGAACCATGCCAGGTCCCATGCGGGGCGGCGTGTGTGGCTCTCCCCGATTGGCGATGTGTCGTGGCCCCACAGCGGTGAAGCTAGACCACCTGAGCTCAGGTGAGCAGTTGTTCTGGGAATGGGGGGACCAGAGGAGGGGAAGATGGTTGTGGCCAGCGGCCAGTTCCGACTTGGCTGTCTTAGAAACAAGCAGTACCCTGAGGCAGCACGTGCCAATGACGTTTCTTGAAAGGCCTCAGAGAAGAGCTTGAAGCACCACAGAGGAGACGCCCTGTCGTGGTGGCTCTGTCTCCAGGCCACAAGGGGTGACGCCAGGGGCCCCCTCTTTAGCTGATGTGAATCAGATGGGCGTGTTCTGTCTCCCGAGACCATAAGGATTTGTGAAATGGAAGGCAGCCTCTCTTCTTTTCCAGAGAGCGAGGAGCCCCTGGACTCCCGTGCAGGGTTCAAGTGTGGAGGGTGAGCCCTTGGCTGAGGCCGGGCACGTGGGCTGGCGGGTGCTCCTTCGCAGCTGCTGACCGCTTCGTGCCCAGATCCTTTGCTGAGGGGAGCAGCTGACAGCCCAATTAAGTGACTCCACCCTAGGGTCTCGGGGCTCCATGGAACTTTTCTGGAGACTTCTGTGGCCAAGGGGGACATTTGTCTGTTAGTCTAACTGCACAGAGGCCAGAGACGCTTTTGCCTTGGAAACACCGGGCGCATTGCCACCTCCTGTGTACGGGAGCTGCGAGGTGTGGTTCCCGAGGATCCTGCCGCGGATGCCCCTGGGGCGCCCGATAGTGGCTGGTGGAGGAAAACCTGGGGTCACCTGGCATCACAGCAAGGGCCTTGGCACATGTGGGCCGGTGGCAGGTGAAGGCCAGAGGGACGTACAGGAGTGCTTTCCGGTCAGTTGGGCAGGAGGTGGTGCAGACACGCAGGATGACAGCTTGACCGGGGGCAGGCGCTGCTCCACCTCGGGGACGTCTGGGCCGCGGGGATGCGTTGCACCTGCTGGGCCCGGGAGACCCTGTCTCCACAGGGCCCGGCTAGCGGGCTTGCACTGGAGCCAGGGGCAAGGATGCCTTCCTTGGAGACCTTTTGCTGTGACATCATGTTCCCAATTGATGGGTTCTGGCCTGGCTGACAAAGTCCACTTTTCTCTAGATAACAACCTTGGTGTGTGTGTGCGCGTGTTTGTTTGATTGTTTTCCTCCATATTTCAGGCGGACGCACGTCAGCAGCATCCCAGCTTCCAGGTTCCGTCTGGCGGACAGCCCCACGGATGCCAGCAGCACCAGCAGCAGCGCGGTGTTGCGGCGCCACCGGAAAGGCCGTGTGGCCCGTCTGCGACATGAGCCTTCCAAGGCAAGGACCTCCATCCTCTGGGGGCTCTCGTGGGACCCACCTGCCTGCTCCAATGTCACCTGCCTTTTCCTCTGTCTGTGAGGCTCTTCTGGAACTAAGGGACTGATAGGCTGCTTTCTCTTTTCCCCTTCCCCCATTCTTCTTTTGCTGCCTTAGAATTTACTTTTGAGAGCTTTTGTTCTTTCTTTGTATAAAGTAGCAATGTGGATGAAGATAGGACCTAGTGTTAAGCACAGCACAATGCAAATGAGTAAGGGTTTGAAATGCTAATGAAGGTTAAATGAACACGTGTCTTCATCGAACTTAAACAACAGAGAATTCACCTTTGGAGTTTAAGTACTTTTGTCCTTTGTCTCTTCAGCCGCCTATATTTTTAGATATTTGTGTAAGTTTTGAGCACCTGTAGTCATGGAACAAGTTTGGTGCAGATATCGTCCCAGAGCTAGGGTGCAGCATGACTGAAAAACCCAGATGAGGGGCGCCGGGTGGCTCAGTCGGTCAAGGGTCTGACTGCTGATTTCTGCGCATGTCACGATCTATGGTTTGGTGAGATCGAGACCCGCAGCCCCGCAGCCCCGCAGCCCCGCACGGGGCTCTGCGCTGACCGCGCCTGGAGCCTGCTTGGGATTCTCTCTCTCTCCCTCTCTCTGCTCCTCCCCCACTTGAAATAAAACAAAGAAGACAATAAATAGATAAAAAGTCAGAGGAGAGGCCTGCACCCCTATGTGTGCACAGTGTAGTGAGGGGAGACCAGCAGCGAATGGGAAGTAAAAGGTGAGATGTGTGTTAGTTATCTATTTCTGTTTGACAGATGATTGACAAAAGTCCCTAGATGGGCACCTGTGGATAGCCCCAGAGTCCAAGGGTGGCTCTCTGGGCAATTCCCAGTGTGGCAGTGGAGAGAGAGAGACAGATCTGGCAGAGAGCAAGCGGTCACAAGGTGGAAGGAGCTCAGTGAGCCAGGTGCTCAGGGAAAGGGAGACCGGTGGTCTGGTCGTGCTGGGTGGGGCCAGGCAAGGTGGAGGCCGAGGACCACGGTGGTCTGGTCCAGGAGCCCTTGCGCTAAAGCCCGCTCGCCCGAGTTCCAGAGTCTGTGTAGACACAGTAGGGGCAGATTTCTGGAGGACTTGAACTCTGGTTGGGAGCAGAGACGCAGTGCTAGCTGGAAGGAGACACAGGGCAAAAGTTCTGTGGTTTGTGTTTTGTCATTTTGCTGTTTTGCCCTGGCGCGTCTGTGGTCACTCGTGGCTGGCTCGTGTTGTTTCTCCTGTATCTTCATTTGTCATTAGAGAGTGGGGTTTTGCCCCAATAGTCATAAATTGTCGTTAGCGTATCGCTGTATAGTACAGGTGGATACGGGTACGATCTAGATCATAATTTGTAAACGAAGTGTTTCTTCCAAAGAGATAAGGCACTGAGCATAGATGAACGGAAGCTCGATGCAGACAGCACGCTTTGCGGTGCCGACACTCGCGTTCAGGACTCCAAATCTCACGGGCTTACTGAGCACAAGTACTGCCTTCTACACTGAAACTCGGGACTCCTACAACGTGAAGCTGTCACCTGCCCCTAAGCCCGTTTTTATCACGTACCTGCCCAGGGCACCCTCCTGTAACCAGCACAGTGATTCGTGAGAGGTTGTCAATCCAATTCGAGGTCAGGATTTCACATTCACGTCCAGCAGGGCGTTAACAGAGTGGGTTTGTTTGGTGTTATACAAGGTGTTGCGGGAACTTCGGCATCCCCTCGGGTGATACTGTAAAAGTGTAACTTGGTTTCCAACAAGGAGAACAGTTACAGGAAAGTTTAGAATAGGCACCTGTTAGACGTCTTTGATCTACAAGATGCCATGTTTCAGTAAGTTGTGTATGTTGTCATGGAGTTTTACGTCCCTGAGTGATAATTGGGAGTGTCTCTGGTAAATGTCGAATAGCCTATTACATTCAGATGTGCGGTGGAACAAAGTTCTGCGTCCAGTCGTGGTTGTTTCTAAATCTTCTCTCCATTATATCCATCTCGTTGTTCTCTTTAAAATATGTTTGCTCGTTTCGTCTTGGAAATTGTAGCTTCCAAGTGTGCAGTAAATCTGATTCCTCTTCCTTTCTTTGCATGCCTCTGTCAGCCTAGCGATGTAAGGAAGCATCGGAGAAAGCGAAAGTGTTTCGTAGTGCAACCTAGCTGTGTTTGTCTGTGGTGTGGGGGAGAGTGCCCGTCTCTTCACGGTGAGCACCACAGCTGGGTAAGGACGAGCGGCTGGCGTGTGCGGGGAAGTACAGGAGCCACTGGGAGCTCGAGCGCGGCGTGCGGTTTCCACGGTACCTGCGACGGCCACCGGAGCTCGCCGTTGTCTCTCGTTTGTGTCTTGCTCGCTGCGCTGCGAACTTTGTTCCATGAGACACAGAAGTTTCTAGGAAGAGAAATTACTGAAGCAGAGCCGTAGAGTTTCGATTTCGGGATATAACCACTTTTGACAGCCGTAGCCAGCAGCATTCAGAGAGCTCTTAGGGTTCGTTCGCCACCTGGTGTGTGCAGTGGTTTAGGATCCTGTGACCTGGCCCTCACAGACATCCCCGCGAGCCACAGCTTGTGTGGTTAGCCCATTTCCAGATGTGCAACCAGAGCCTGAGAGCCCGGGTCCTGTGCATGAGGACACTTTGCAGGGCAAACACTGGCCACGACACCACTCTGCCACATACCCCACCTTTGCTCGGGCGCCCTCCTCCCATTTACAGTGCCCCTCGCCGGGACAGGACACCTCCTGTGTCCAGAGGACAATGACGTGGGTGTGCCCATCCTCAGGGGAAGCGCCGTGCCTCGGGACGGAACCCTCGACCAGACAGTCCGCCTCATAACTGGGATGCCTTGCTCCCTGGACCGGACCCCCATCCCAGACCTTCCCAGCCATGCGCTGACAGGGCCGTGCCTCTGATACAGAGCTGGGCGGCAGCTGGGGGAGCCCCTCCACTGCACAGACGGTGTGTCCGTTCAGTTGAATTCTTGCGTTCAAGTGCCAGTTCGGTCACTGGTTGTTTTGTGACCGGGGTGTATTCATCACCGTCTTTTTTTTCCTGCTTTGCTCTCCTGGTAAGTGAGGACAGCGCAAGGTTCACGGCCCTTGGGGTGTCCACACACTGCCCATCGGTGCACGGTCCTCAGAGATCAGGAGCTCACATCGGCGCCGGGGCACAGAGCACGCCCTGCATTCTGCTGGCTCGTGCTGCCTTTTCCTCTGTAGCAAGACTTTCTCAAGGAACAGAGGGTCGCGTGATGAACACCCAGGCAGGACGGCCTGCTCCCGCAGCTCACTGATGGCTACTTGGAGGGCTCTTTGGAGGTTTTGGGGGATGAAGTCTAGGCGTACGGGCAGTGGGTGTCAGGTCCGTGCAGACAGGGCCAGCACGGGCGTTGCACTTCCCAGCCTGGCGGGAGCCTCCCGTTTTGGTTGAGACTGAAATGGCCCATAGGCACAAGTCTGGCAGGACCCAGTGCTGGGCGGGGGCCTGTGTGTGGACTGCGCTGTGACCCAGGGGAGGGTGTGCTCCCGGAGCCCTCCGTCTCTGCTCACCTCATAGCCTGGTCGCTAGCGTGGCTCCCCGTCCTGTTCCCCTTTGGGTTTGTTTTCTCCATATCCTTGCTTCCACCTGGGTATGAAATCTACTTGTGTTGAGGGAGTCTGACCCTGTTTGCTTTTATGTGGATAATTTGTAGCCTGTTAAGGTAGCCTTTTGTTGTCTGCCGATTGTCAGGAAATCAGGAGAGGAGGCAGGTGTTTTGGAGCTGTTGGTGAAGCTTGTGTCTTCCCTGAGCTCAGCTCCGCTTGGTGCTGACCGCCATGGGTGTCCCGAGCCCCGTGCAGCTTCGGAGGTCCTGGTACAAACCCAGTTGGCTGTGCCTGTCTCGCCAGTCCTACACGTGTGTCTCGTGAGATCCGGCCCTGCCTCACCCCCAGGACCTGTCAAGGGTCATAACGCTGGCGGGTCCGTGGCCCCACGGTCCTTTCCAGGGCCCACAGCCACATAGCCGCAGACCCACCGCCTGTCACAGAAGGAAAAATGGAGTCTGAAGGGGTTCATTTGTCGTGACGGCAGCCACGGGACACTGTGTCTCCACCGTGTCGAGCAGACTGTCTGTAAGCTGCAGATGAGTCCGTCAGTTTGTAACATCACCCGAAACGGCCCCGAGAAGCAGAAGTCAGACCCGAGTGTGGGGTCAGGGGGTTGGGTGCCTTGTCACTTTACACACGTCCCCGTAGGTTCCAGCCTTGCATCGCTACCAGAAGTGACAGTGGGTTAGGCCACAAGCTCGCTCCACTTCCCCCAAACAAAGAGCTTTGGACAATCGTGCACGGGAGGGCTCCGTGCTCACCAGGGTTTGCCCTGAACGGCGTCAGGAAACAAACACCTTCCTTCTCAGCTGGCCGTGGTGTATGGTGACATGGTTTGGGTCTCCGCCTCTACCTTCTGTGGCCGGGCTCCTGGTGGTGCGAGGTCCTGGGGAGGGTACACCCCTCGGTGCCGATGGGCTGGGGGTCTCAGTGGGCCCACTGCCCGGACGCGAATCCACCCTTTCGCCTGGCGTTAGGCCGATCCTAGGAAGTCGTTTTGGACCCTGCACAAAGCACAGCTCATAGCTTTTCAAATGAGTTGCTGGCTGTGATTTCAGGGCCGTGTGCTCCTCTGTCTGGGCGCACGGTGAACTCATGTCACTCTCCTCTCCACCCCACAGTTGCTGCCTTTGGAGGGAGAGTCACAAGATCGTGTGGCAAGGACACGATGTGGACCGTCAGCTCCTTCTTCCCAGAGGTCCCTGAGCTTGGACAGGCTGCAGCAAGGGGCACCGCACAAGGCCAGCCACGAGGACATCAGGGACGCCACAAAGTAAGGGGCACAGGCATCGTAGGAGACATGCCTGTGCGCTGGTTTTCAGCTCTGAGAAACCTTTGATCTCTACATGGGGGAGAAAGGGTCGGAACAGCGATTCCAAAGAGAGGCCAATGAACCGAGCTTACGTGCACGGCGTTCTTGGGATACCTGCCTGGGTGCCCTGGGTGTGGCCAGCAGAGCAAAAGGCAGGTGGGAAAGACCGGAGTCTTGTGATGCTGGTGGCTGTAGGGCAGCCTCGTTTGCTCAGATCCTACGCACCAGCCGTCCTGAGACCTCCCTTTTCCTCCCGGTGGATCCTGGGTGACATGCTCCCTAGGGCTCCTCCCCTGGGCCGCACTGTGCCCTGTGGGGCTGTCAGGAGCCATGCTCTCTTCCCCCCACCCCCACCACGCAGCTCCAGCAGCCCCTCTGTTACTCGCACCACGCCCTGGGGTGGCTCAGGTGTGCATGTCCTCCGTGCTCCCGGGTCACAGCCAGGGAGGGGTGCCGAGCGTTCTCAACCCAAGGGGCTTGGACTCCAGATAATACTTGGGAGGGAGAGAGTGTCAGCTCCCAGGGCGCAGCCCTCCCTAGAAGCTGGGGGATTGTGCTTCTAATCACGTGGGGCGGTGTGTCGTGTGACGAGCACGCGTGGAAGATGCTCTCCTGTGCGTCCCCCAGATCCCCGGGCTCTCGGGATGGCCCCTTGAGCAGCCTCAGCAAAACTAGCAATAGCCGGGACTCACTGAACCACGCCCCCAAGAAGAAGGGCATCACAAAATCCATCCGCTGGTTGCTCACCAGAAGACAAAAGGTCCACCCCAGCCACGCTAGCGACGAGCCTGCATGACCAGGTTGGTGTCCCCTGCGTGTTTCCAGCGTGTGGGTGGTCTTACTGGCCTCATTCCTCTAGATCCGTGGTCTCTCTGCCTGCGGACCCCTCCCCGTGTCGGGAGACCTCACGTGGCTGTGGACACCCCCCACCTCCCATTTCATCACTCTGCTTCCCCACAGCCGCTGAATTGGAGCCACGGAATTGAAAACCCTTCCCAAGGTGCCCTGGGACTCCGCAAATTGGGCGCACAAGCTGAAAAACACCAAAAACTTTAAAAAATAAGCATTGTGTTTCTTGTCACCTTGCTGAGCACTTTTCAGCTGTACCTGTTTTTCAAGCAGTAGCTGTTCGTTTGGTCAATAGACTCTATAGCTGCAAAGCAGTATTATGTCCTCCACGGACATAAAAAGGCCTCCAGGGCCTTTTGCTCCTGGAACCATGCTGGGAAAATTCGGTCCCTTAGATGTTGCCAGTGTGTTTTCTTCCACATCCTTATACTTTCTGTAATGAAAACGTTAAGATTCGTGGTAGTGCCCTCTGGCTGTCACACCCACTGCTCCCAGAAATGTGTATGTCTTGTAAGTCCAGAGGTCACAAAATTGGCCAAAACATTCCCCTGTGTTTCCTACGTTTATTTTGTCATCTTCGGGAGGTATGGTTTAAGTACTTGGTCGTATGAGGACAGCGTTTATTGAGTTGTTTGCCCCAGCATTTGATTCAGTTTCACAGAGTGTGTGTAGGTGACTTTCTCCGGGGCTGAGATGTTCAAATCGCTGACTTGGGTTCTGTGTTACCATAGGTATCACGCAGTGTCTGAGAGTGGATCATACTGTGGTCTCTGTGGACATGCACGGCCAGTCCCAGAAACATACGGTTGACCCTTGAACAGCCAGGGTTTGAAGATCAGGTCCACTCGTATGCAAGTTATGTGTTTCCATCCAGTAGAGTATTGTAAATGTATTTTCTCCTCTTTATGGTTTTCTTAATCACATTTACCTTGTTTTATGAAGGAATACAGCATATACACGTCACTTATAAAATATGTGTTAACCGACTGTTTCTGGTAAGGCTTCTGGGTACAGTGGGCTATGAGGAGTGAAGTTCTCAGGGAGGTGGCGGTGAGGTAGAGCCCCATAAGGCTCCACGAAAGGTGCCTAGTGGTGACAATGTCCGCCTCAGGAGAATGAGTCTCAGAGTTATTACAGAGTTATTACAGAGAAATGTGATAACGATCTGTAAGTGTTTTAAGCGTGTCCATGTGTTTGAACAACTGTTATTTTACCTAGTGAAAGACCTTGGAAATGAACTGGGTATATGTGTTTCCTGTACTGTGTACTTCATTTTAAATCTCTTCACAGTTGACAGAAGCCGTCTTTCACCAGAAGTAACTAGTGAATCATCTGGTGATTTTTCGATGTGTCCTAAAGCAAATGCAATAGTTATTACTTTGCATGAAAGTGAGGTGTCCCGTCACAGTCTCTTAATATGCTGGGGAGTCTTTTCAGGTTTCTCTGATTTTCAACCGAGTCCACAAAGCGGGCTCTGCGATTAGAACTGAGACGTTTGTGTTGAAGTGACAAGGTGCCCAGGCTCGGGGCCAACAGTGTTGTCTGACGGGAGGAAGGTTTTCCAGAACACCCGGAGTGTGCAGCTGAAGCATAGGCTTGGGGCACACAGCGGAGATCCTTGTCCTGCATTACAGGGTGTGGATGTGATGGAGAGAGCTTTCGGCAGCCACCGTGGCCATGGGTGTTTACTGTCGGCAGAGGTGCTGGTTTGGAGGAAGGACCCGGGGATTCGCTGGGTCCTATCGATCGGCCTTAAGGAGGATGCCAACAATCGCGTAGACGGTGGAGTTCACGGCACGTTGATGGCCTTAGATGGGACCTTCGATGTCACCGCCCTGGCGCTTCTGGTGCAGATCCCGACCCAGCACACACAGGTGACACCGGGCCGTCTGCACCCGCCCACTGCTCTCCTGCTGGAGACCCCGCAGCCTGTATTAGAGCAAGGCAGCGCGTAGCTTCACCGCACAGCTAGTCCTCTCTCGCCAAACCCGGTCTGTTTTGCGCGGCACGGAGTCCTCGGTGCTGCCTCCTCCTGCCTGAGCTCTGCCTGTCCCTTCCCCTCACAGGCTCGTGAGACTGGCGTGCATTTAGCTCTTATGTGGAGAGAGAAACACTCTTACTTCGTGTGCCACGTGGAAGTTTCATGGCTTCTGTTTCTGATTTCCCTGTGGAATTCTGTTCGACTCATGGGCTCAGTGGAGAATCAGGACTCTTTCGATCCTTCTACAGAACACTGTACACCTTTGGGAATGCCCTCAGTGTCCCCTCTGCAAACCCCCCTCCACGGCACCCTTGTCTAATTTCCCGGAGAGCATGGACCCCTCTCCCCAAAGGCCCATTCCTGTGGGCTTCCTGGGGGGCTCAGATGATTCGGCGCTCGACCCTTGCTTTGGGCTCAGGTCATGATCTCATAGTTGGTGGCGTCGAGCCCCAAGTCGGGCTCCGTGCCGACAACTTGGAGTCGGCTTGGGATTCTCTCTCTCCATCTCTCTCTGCCCCTCCCCTGCTCATGCTGTCTCTCTGCCTCTCAAAGATAAGTAAATCAAGCCCATTAATGGACTCCACATTAACATCTCTGATTGAAAATACACTATTAGGATTCAATGGGTATTGTTTTGAGTTTGAAGTCTTGGTTTCGACGCAATTGCAATATGTTGTCATCCTTTAGATTGACATTAACTTTTGGGGTGTCGGCTCGTGATTTCAGGCTCGTGCTATCTTGGAATGGGAGTCGAACCACCTTTTGGTCATGGCGACTGACCAAAGGGTTGGTGAAATAAGTTTTCAGCCTAATGATATCTAAATTTGCGTTAACTGTTAAGTATTATATTTGGGGATGCCTGGCTGGCTGAGTCAGAGGACAGCGTGACTCATAATCTCTGGGTTGTGACTTTGAGCCCTGTGCTGGGGGTAGAGATTTCCTAAAAGTAAAATCAAAAAAAAAAAAAAAAAACAAAAAAAACAAAAGGAACGTAGATTATTATGTTTGTAGGGATCACGTACCAGACTACTCTTCCAAATGCGGAGATAATTTTACCTTACAAGTTAAGCTTAGCTCTTAATTTATTAACAAATGAGCTTTGGGGCGCCTGTGTGGCTCAGTTGGTTAAGTGTCTGACTTTGGCTCAGGTCATGATCACACTGCTTGTGAGTCTGAGGCCAGCATGGGGCTGGCTGCTGTCTGCGTGGAGCCTGCTTTGGGTCCCCTGTCACCCTTTCTATCTGCCCCTATCTCACTCACACACAATCGTTCTCTCTCTCTCTCTCTCTCTCTCTCTCTCTCTCTCTCTCCCTCTCTCTCTGAAAATCTAACAAACAGGGGTGCCTGGTAGCTCAATCATTTAAGCATCTGAGTCTTGCTTTCGGCTCAGGTCATGATCTCACACTTCGTGAGTTTGGGCCTCCCATTGGGCTCAGCGGTGACAATGGGGATTCTGCTTGGGATTCTCTCTCTCCCTAGCTCTCTGCCCTTCCACAACTCATACTGTTTGTGTCTCTTTCAAAAATAAATAAATGTACCTGCAAAAACGTAGAAAACACCCAAACCAATGGGCTATTGAGAAACCAATATTTTAACAGAGGTGAGGAGTTTGGTTTCTTTCCTTTTGGTATTTGACTTTTGATAGTCTTGAGAAATATTTTTCACATCATAACACGTTGACGGCAGCCTGGCAGTAGAGCCTGTAAGTTGCGTTTGGGGGCGCCTGGAGGTCTCTCTGCAGTCCAGGGCCCTGTGCTCTGGGGGAAGGTTACAGTCGTTTATTGAACAAGACACGAAGTGTTGATTTCTCCTTATACAACACCAGGACTGATTTACTCCCACACCACTACTTAAGACTGTCTTCATTGCCATAAGAACACTCGAGTGTGACGAGAATAGGACACGTGAAAGGGTGCGGTGGGACTGTCCTAGCGTGTGGCACTGTCCGCAGCTTAAAGACTGTTTTGAAAACAAAAAGGTAGTATCTTGTATAGCAAGAAGGTGATTTCACAAAGACAGTGCGGCAGGTCCAGTCAGCCCAGGACTGTCCTGACTTGTGCCCGGTCAGGGTCCTGGCACAAATATGGCCCTGCCTCCCTTTACCGCCTGGGGCAGCCGTCTGGGCAGGGGGCCCCCAATGGCTGTCAGGAATGGGGGTAAACAGCTGTAAACAAACTTGCAGAGTGAGGTCATTTTAAAGGGCTGGTGACCTTACTATATATTTTTGGTTTTTATTTCACAATGGGTCCTGTAATTTCCCAGGATGATGATAGAAGCTTCAGGAGGGCACCTTCTTAGAGATAGCAATGTGGATCAAGACACTCTTGACTTACCTGCTGGGTCAGCAGAGACTCTCCCTGCAGGCTTCTGGGTCACTTCCTCTCTGTCCTCTATGCAGCCAGAGAAGACGCTGCTGGTCTGTATGTGACGTGCTGCTCTGCCCCAGCCTCTTGGCGGAGGTATGGGAGGCTCTTGGGTTGGAATGTGAACACTGATGGAGAATGGCCGACTTCATATGTAACAAGGCGTTCAGATGCTGTGGCATGCTCAGGCTCAAATGATCTAAGGTTACTCCTCACTTCTGCTTATCAAAGTTTCACAGTGAAAGAGATTTTTTTAACTTTTCTATCTGATGGAATATTAGCGTATTCTCTCAACTACTACAACTAGGCATCGTGGGTGTCCTCAGAGCGTTGGACCAGCCTCAGAGCGACACTCGCAGAGCTACGTATGTGATGGGCAGCCCTGGCCCCTCTTTCCCAAGATGGCAGATGGACACGGCGAAAGTGTTTTCATGGCCTCTACTGCCCCATTGCTATTTGAGAGTGAACTCCCGGGGACTCCCCCGGCTGCTTGCGGGTGGAGAGAACCCCACTCAGAAGTGCCCCGGGAGCCCTCAGTGGTTGCTGCTGTGGTTTAGAATGTGTGTGGCTGTATTTGTGCCCTCATGTGCTATTTTAAGACTAACCGCATGCTGCATTTGCACGCTGCCCCTTGTGTTGCTTGGAGCAGGCATAGTATCTGCACCACAGAGGCTGGATTCAGCCAGTCATGTCTTAATCCTGCCGACGCCTCCTGTTGGTGAGTAGAGGGCACCGTCCATGCAGGCCACAGTCGGACACCCTGTGTCCTGTCTGCGCAATGTCCGTGTGAGCCAGGACAGCCGCAGCAGGCTCACTTAGGGACTTTCAGAAATACACAGACACGCAGACACACATAGACAGACTCACACACACATACACATACGCGCGCGCGCGCGCGCACACACACACACACACACACACACACACACGAGCTTCTCTACACCTGCTAAGAGGATTCTGGTGTTTGTGTGCTTACACTTAAAGAGGTTGGTGTGTTCTCAGTTTTTCCGGAGAAAACTGTATTTCCACTCTTTTCGTAAAAAAAGAAGTTTGGCTTCAGTGTCTGCTAATGTCTTTTGTGGTAGGGAGGCAGGCTTGCTGTCGGAGCAGTAGGAGATTTTCCAGGTCTGAGCTGACCTTCCTGGTCGTTCGGGAGCAAGTGGCACTGGCCTTTGCCTGGTCTGCTGGAGCTCCTAGGTCAGCAGGCCCTGGCTGGCTTGTTTTACGCACACCTTCTTGAATGAACCAGGCCCAAGAGGATTCTAGTCCTCACGTGAGTGACGCTGGTGGCCTCTCAGTTGAGAGATTAGCTTTTAAAAGCGGAAGCACATTGCCCTCTGAGGGGCTGAGTTTGAACTTGGAGATTTCGGGTGTGGGCCCCAGAGCCCAGCCCTCTTCTCCCTGCTCTGAGGGCCTCGGGGGGTGGGCTTTGTGCTGCTCTCATTCTGTTTTCCTGTCTCAGCCACAGTGTTTGATTGTTGGGAGCTCCTGGCTGGAGGCCAGGTGGAGCCTATGACACTTGAACTTAGGGTAGTGAGTTTGAGCCCCATTTTAGAATGGAGATTACTTAAAATCCTGAAAAAAAAAAAAAGAATAGTTGATTGATTCCTTCATCTTGTTTTTTTTTTAATTTGGTAACTTTCAGTCTTAAGCCAGTATGAACTCAATCGAATGATTCTCATTGGTCATGCAAAATGCTTCATATTTTCTCTAGATTCTCAAATCTCTTCAGCCAGGAAGGTCTTTGGGGACGGGGGGCACGCGCTAGGCCCCACCTGGGGCCCTGGAAGGTGCTTTTCGGGCTGATGTCTTAAGACTGATTCTTTCCTTTATCTTGCAGTTTACCCACACTGCTTCTACCGATGGTCTTGCAGCACGCAGAGCCCAGCAGTGACTACATTTGAAACTTCAACCAGATCTTTCATCTGTTAATCCTTGTTATATGGACCCTGAGATATTTTCTTACAGTATTTAATTACTGAAAAATTCGTGAATAGGATCGAGAAACTCATTTAGCATGTAATGTTTCGTACATTTCTGTAAATTTGTCACTCCCTATAGATAGTTCCTTACTTTCATGTATATCCGGGCTATAAATATCCTTTGGAATCAATTGATGTTCTTATATCGCAGTTTAGTCTTTCAAGTGTATGTACTATCATGGTTGTATGTATAAATCCTACGACAAATACAGGGCTTTTATAACCTGTGCATGTATTGTAATTATCATTGTTTAATTGTTTGTTAAGAAGCCCTGACAGAGAAAAGGATTTTACCACGTTTGTCAAATCACCGTGACACAGCCTGCATTATCCTTTACGAATGTCCCTTAGCTCTACAACCATGGTTTTGATATAATCAGACTTAATTTGCAGCAATTGTCATTGTATTTTAATGACTCACCTTAACTACACTTTTTCTAGCAAGCAATGCTTTCTTCTGCAGTGTGAACAGATTAAAAATATCTGGTGTTAACTATCAGCTAAAGAAACTTGGAGTGGAAAGCTGATTGAAACACTGTGACAATCTCCCAGGGCCGGTATGCTGTTTCTGAGCCTGGTCCCCGGGGGCCTGGGCAGTTTGCCTGCAGTGACCCGCACAACCTGGGAGCTGAGGCCCCAGAAAGCCTGGGTGGGGCAATCTGGCCACCTCTTCCCCGAAACCCTGCCCACCCCCTTCTCCCCCCCCCCCCAACCCGAACCTTAGACCCCTGGCAGCAGAACTCTCAGAGGACCAATCAGGGTGCACTGGTCTCCCACCTCGGGCCAGGGCGCTGGGTGCTCAGCACAGAGCAAGATGCAAGATCCTGGAAACAATGTAGTGCAACTCTAATAAAGGCCTTATTGTTCTTACGGAAATCAGCTGTTTAGATTTGTTTGTAAACAAGTTTACGGAGTGGACCTCATTCTCCATTTGTAGATTTTATTTAATTTTTTTATGTTTCTTTATTATTGAAAGACAGAGAGAGAGACAGAGCATGAGCATGGATGCTGCAGAGACAGGAGAAGACACAGAATCCGAAGCAGGCTCCAGGCTCCGAGCTGTCTGTCAGCACGGGGCCCGACGTGGGGCTCGAACTCACAAACTGTGAGATCGTGAGCTGAGCTGAAGTCGAACGCTTAAGTGACTGAGCCACCCAGGCGCCCCATCTCCATGTGTAGATTTTGAGGAGACAGCCATTTCAGGTTATACGAGTAGCCAACGTAACTTATAATTTTGAGGTGGCATATAAAAAAGCCACCCAGGAATGTGCTCAGATCATGGTGCCTTATTTCTTATGCAGCTGGTACAGAGATAGAAACGACATGTCTCTTTACATGTCGTTTCTGCTTTTCATTGGACGTTTGACAGTTTCCCTGTGTTTTTCTATTAATCTTTTGTGAACTTCCTGATTGTATGCCAGAGTAGGTACCGTCTACTTTGAACTATTTTTCTCACGGTATTATTTATTGCTGGCTTTCAAGGCAGTAGTGGAGCGTTTCCCACTGCCAATAAAGACTAGTGAGAACAAGCTGCCATTGACTTGAGAAGTGGCTGCCGTGGTTTTCTCTGGTGCTCGGGGCCATGAAGGCACTTCTGCCACGTGGAAGTAGTAGTGTGGAAACCAGCTGATGGAATACCACAGCTGGGAGTGGAAGTTCAGGACAGGGGTGTCCTCCACAGGAGGGCCAAGTGCCCAGACCCTAGGGTAGCGGCCCCGGAATCAGTGCAGCCGGGGGCCCAGGCAATAGGCCAACGGGGCAGGGCGACTCTTCCACGGTCAGGGCCAGCTGAGGCTGCTCTTCCTCCAGGACCCCAGGAGACTGGAGTGTGTGCGTGTGCGCATGTGTGTACAGGCGCGTGCTTTCCACCCAGTCTCCACTCCTCTTCCATCCTCTGTGTGGGCTTTCCTGTCCTGCTGCTGTCCTCTCAAGGTCCCAAGAAGTGCCCAGGGCCGCATCCTTCCCCATCGTCTCAGCCCCTGGAACCCACTAGGCTGCTTCTCCCGAAGCTCAGACCCAGTGCTGAGTCTTACACCAGCCAGTGTGGCAGGCGGGAGGGTCTGCCCGCACCGGGGGCTGGCAGCCACCACCAGGCCAACTCATGAGGCTCTGGCACAAGATCCCTGTCGCTCGGGCGACTCTGGGACGGTTCCTTCCCTCCCCGCCACGGAGAGCACGTGGCCATCGGGTTGGCGGATGGACACCTTGACCCGTGGTCCGTGTGTGGTGGGCACAGCTGACGATCACTGGGTTTCATCTTCCTGGACTGTCTCTCCTGCCAGGACTGATCGGCTACTCCTCTGAATGCTGCGTTCCCTTTTTGTGGAGTAATCCTTCCCGTCTTTCTTCCGTTAGGGCGTAGTTAGGTTGTTGTCTTCCTGCTCAGAATCTGTGCTGGCTGATTTTTTATTTTTATTTTTTTTCTGCACTTCCTAGTCCTTCGTGTTAAGTGTGAGCTTTGGAACAACGGAGTGCTTCCTTGCTTTTTACATGTAACAATCTGCTCTTCCCCACCAAAGCTGGGCAAGCCTTAGGCATCTGAAAGTTTCTGGAAACAGATCAGTTCACCCCAGGTACATTAAGTTGCAGATGTTTTATTAAAACTTGATTTGGTGGTTCCACTCGTGCCTAAAAAACAAATGTCAGTTGAGAAACAGACCAAGCGCCGAGCAGATGTCGAGAGCTTTCGCCTCTCTGAGAACACTCCTTAGCCATACTTGGTTGTACTCACTCCACACTGAACGTCCGGGGCTTGCAGGCCTTTCCACAGTCCCACCAGGTCCCACCGAAGACCCTTGACTCCCCCGCTGCTAGAAACTCCTACTGGAGGTCACTAAACCCTCATCACTGCTGCCCTTCAGGTCCTGTCTCCAGTGTCACATCGTGTGATCTGAAGGTGATTGTGGCTTCACGTGTTCTTCCTCGCCTATTGCTAGCTGAGCCCTCAGCCCCCCAGAAGGGTGCTCCGTGGTCCGGGGAGTGATCTGTCCCCATGTCCTCTGCAGAGGGGCAGCAGGCACACGCGCAAGTGGGGTTGTTTCCTCCTTCTTGCCGATACGGCTTCGCTTGATGGTGTTTCTCAAGATCTCCGAGCTCTGCTCTCTCTTACCTTCCTGTCGCTTGACTCCTCAGTGGGAACAAGTGGCCCGGATTGTGCTGTTTCTTGTCCTTGTCTTCCTGTTGCACCTTTTCCAGTCCTGCCTCGAGGCCAGCGCTGTGTCTTCAGCCACCATTGCTTGGGCAGAAACTGGTGGGGGGCGGGGAGGCTGCGGCCTGCCAGCCTCGCTGCTTGCTGCCCACTGTCCTGTCCTCCCTCAGTGTATCTTACCTGCCGCCTCTCGTAAGAACATCCGTCCTTGCACCTTCCCTCCTGAGGACCGCAGGGTGGTGTCAAGGTCCTCCGCTTAGCTGCACCTACAAAGACCCCTTTCCCAAATAAAGTCTCATGCACAGGTTCCAGAGATTTGGACATAGATGTGCCTGCAGGGGGCCCACTGCTCACCCCACCTCCTCAGTCCACCTGTTTCTGGAGAAGGCCTGCCTTGCCTGGTCCTGTCCCAGAGCCATCAGGGTGGGGAGGGCGAGCCCCACCCTCCCAAGGGAAGAGGACTCTCGAGTCACAGGAAGGGCCCTGGACTGTCCAGGAAGACAGCAGAAGACAGCGGACAATGGTCAAGAGGACCTCTGGCACGCATCGGGATTACTTCCAGTTGATCTTCTCACTCGAGTGTGCCGAGCCTCTCCTGGCCACGAATGTGTGTGTGTGCCCGGTGGGTGGGGGGGCTCTGCGTTGGTAGAAGACACTTTCAGGGGCTACTGAGACAGAAAGCACTCTGGACAGGTACAAGGACGTGTGGGGAGACAGCGATGCAAGAGGAAACCATCCTGCCCACACGCGAGAGGAAGCAGCATCAGGCCTGGACGCCAGGATGCCAGCCAGGCTGGGCTGTGGTGAGGGCCAGGTGCAGGTTGGCCTGTGTCCCACTGTGCCGCCTCCAAGGCCTCCGTCCGCTGTGAGCCATGGGCATGGTGGCCGCCCACAGGGTTTCGGGGACACGTACCGGGACACATCCAGCAGTTAGAGGGTACGTCGGCCTCTCCTGCGCAAGCGGCGGCCACCGTCCCACTGGCTTGGAGTGTCTTCGGTGCATCCGGCCAGCCATCCTCAGAGGAGGCCAACAGAACCTTTCTCCCCTGGCGCTGGGGGGCGGCCCACAGCTTACACTCCAGGCCTCAGTGCCATGGCTCTGGTTTTCAGGCCACGATGCTCTAAGAAAATTAAGTAAAAGCTATTTTTAAACTTATAATGAGAATAAAATAGTGGAAATTGCTTTACAAATTCTTAACTAGGGGTGCCGGTGTGGCTCAGTTGGTTGAGCGTCTGCCTCTCGATCTCTTCTCAGGTCATAGTCTCACGGTTTGTGGGGTTTGAGCATGGCATCGGTCTCTACGCTGACAGCACGGACCCTGCTTGGCATTCTCTCTCTCCCCTCTCCCGTTCACGCAAGTGCTTGCTCTCAAAATGAACGTAAAAAATATAAAATTAACAAAATATTTAACTTGTAACTAAAGCAGTGACTGAGGGATTGTCACATTGCACAAATAGAGGGTTGAGGGTGTCTTCGTCTCCAACACCTTATTTTCTTTTCCATTTACGTTACCTTTTAAATTTTGTAAAAATTGTATTCATTTTGAGAGGGACAGAGAGAGAGAGAGAGAGAGAGAGAGGAGGAGGGGCAGAGGAGAGGGAGAGACAATCCCAAGCAGGTTCCTCACTGTCAGCACAAACCCGACATGGGACACAACTCTCACCAACAAAAAGATCATGATGTGAGCTGAAATCAAGAGTCAGATGCTAAACAGACTGAGCCACGCAGGTGCCCCTAATTTCGATTTACTTTTTAAAGATTTTAAATAACGTCTGCACAGACCCGTGACCCTCCTACAAGAGTTGTATACTCCCCCGAGTGGCAGCTGAGTGACCCTGGTTTTTTGTTTTCCTTTTTCAAATGTTTTAATGTTTGTTTATTTTTGAGAGGGAGAGAGAGACACACACACAGAATGCTACTGGGGGAGGGGCAGAGATACAGGGAGACATAGAATCCAAAACAGGCTCCATGCTCCGGGCTGTCAGTATAGAGCTTGACGCAGGGCTTGAACTCATCAATGATAAGATGATGACCTGAACCGAAGTTGGACACTCAACTAGCTGAGCCACCCAGGGGCCCCTGTTTTTAACGTTTTGCCCAAAGTGCCACCACACTCATTATTTCAAGAGAAACTGTGGTTGCCCCCACCTTGGTTTTTACTCCCCTCCCTACCCCATGTGATACTATTCTAACCGTTCCTCCCCTTGCTTCCCTACAAACTCATTGGTGGCCAGTGTGAGCCCTGGCAAATCCATTTCAGATTTACCCGGTGGCATCTAGGTAATAAAGCGATATGTATCGCTCAGCCACGTGGATTGCAAGGAGGACAACACAAAGGGCTCACGGTGCCACCGTATGTCCCAGCATTTACACGTGAACTCACCCACCGTCTGGGAATTCGACGCCCTGGGTTAGGTCAGGGTATGCATCAATGATTAAGTGACCATGTGGTTTGATACTGGTGGAAGATGGGTGATGCGTTCATGAGGGTTTACTGTACATCTTCCTTTGGCATTTGTGCAGAAGTTTCTAGAATAGAAAACATTAGTGGTTGTTTAGGGATCCCCTCCATGCGATAGATGGTCTCAGCCTGGAACGACTGCTCCCTGGCCCTCACTTTGGAACGTAAAGTAGCCCGGGTTCGAACTTTGAGCTGCACTGGCAGTGGAGACATGTCTCCTCTCACAAATCAGCATGCAAGTGCTACATCACGATCCCGTCTTGACCCTGCTTTCACATTTTGATTCGTGTGACATCAGGATGTGTCCTACAAGCAGTGACATCGTAGACTTGCTGAGAGGTGGCCTATGATGACATCAAAGTCACGATGGGAGGTAGGTGCTTCGCTACTACTCCCTTTGAGAGGTGGAGTCTAAGGCCTCCCTTCGAGCCTGGGCCGGGCTCAGTGATGTGCTTGACCAAATGGATGTGTAGATGGGATGCCGGGGACCCTGTGGTTCTTGTGTGTGACAGAGTGATTCGTGGATGTAAGTGGCATGTGCTTGAGACTGGCTTGTTTCTAGGGAAAGAGGGCACTTTGTTTCTCTGCTCTGTAATGTCTAACCGTGGGGTGCCTGTCGAGGCTGCTGTATCATTTCTGGGAGTTGGTGGGGAGTCGGTGGCTTGACGGATCGGTGTCTTGATCTCTGGGCAGTAAGCATTACTGTTCATTAGAATTGCAGCCGGCTTCTCCCTTTGCTCCCAGAAGCTCCCTGCTTTTCATGCAGACAGCATTCCCTGTGCTGTGATTGTCTCCCAGCTGCAACACGGTCCCTCCAGAGAGGATTACTTGGGTTATTTATTTATTTATTTATTTGTGTTTATTCCTTTTTGAGAGAGGGAGACAGGGTGTGAGCAGGGGAGGAGCAGAGAGACAGGGAGACAGAATCAGAAGCAGGCTCCAGGCTCCCAGTTTACAGCACAGAGCTGGACGAAGGGCTCGAACCCACAAACCTCGAGATCATGACCTGAGTCGAAAGTTGGACGCTTGACCTAGTGGGCCACCCTGGTGGCCCTTTTGTGTGTTGTGTTTGCATGTGTGAGTACATGTTTAACTCACAGTAATAGAATTTATTACTTGTAGCAAAGTCATCATTTACGAGGAACAAACCCTGGAGGCCATGAGGAGATGTATGCTGGCAGGTTGCAGCAGTGATTTCCGTTTGCACGAAGAGAGAACTTTATGCAGCTACAAATCTTTGGAAACGTGTCATTTTCTGTATTTTCTCAATGTGTCTGAAAACCGGTTGAGCTATTTGGTTAGTCAAATGCACTTCCTCCTTCCCTCCTTCGGATTTCTTCACAAAGCCGTGTGAAGTGTGGGAGGATGTCCTGGAGTCCTGAAGAGGTCTGCACGCCTGACGGCTTGCCCTGGCATCAGACGTCCTCCTGACGTTTTTACTCTTCATCATGTTACACACGGATCCCTCCAGATGCCTGGGATTTCCTCAGTGGATCGCTGGGTTTCAGAGAGAGACCTGTGAGCAGCCTCTCACCTTCCGCCAGGAAGAGAGGTCTGTGCCTTATCAAAATGAACGGAATCTTGCCATTTGCAACTAGGTGGATGGAACTGGAGGATATTATGCTAAGTGAAATTAGCTTCTCAGTCAGAGAAGCTGCCAGAGATTGCTGTCTGGGTGGCAGCCGCGTTGCTCCTGACTCCTTCCTGCTGATATATTTCCTTTGCCCTAGAAGGAAGGCAGCCTGCTTTCCACCCGGCCTTTTGTCCACAGGCAAACCTCTTGTGCTCAATGCTTTGCAACGCACTGGGGTACCTGCTTCCTGTTGCCAGTGTACGTTTGCCAGGGAAGCCCATGAGGCACTGATTTTCCAAACTGTCCCCCATCCAGGGACTCTGCTTTAAAGGAGTTGACAATGAAAAATCAGAAGGGAGGCTTCCAGACTGCTTCCACCAAAGCTCCACAGGGAGGAACTGGTCAATAAATAACAATGATGATTATGATGATAATCATAATCAAAATAAGAATAACAAGTGAGAAGAAACACACTGGGGACATAAGTTGTTCAGCTCAGATGAAAATGGAATTAAGATGGGACTGCGGACATGACCACTATTTTCCAGGCAAGCTAGGTGTCCTGAGGGTAAGAAGGAAACGTCTGTGGGGTTGGCATGAAAGGAAGCACCGATCACAAGCGCACTGCATCCTGAGCTACGTAGGGCAGGAAGGCTTCTGGCTCTGGCCTTCCACTCACAACCGGTGGGCAGAGGCCCTCGTGATCTATCTCAGCGTTGGCTTCTCTGTGCTGGCTGGCAGCCATGTCTGTGGAATTGGGCTCTGGTCCCCGAGTCTTTGAATGGACTGTCTGCCCTGACCACCTGGGGAAGAACAATGCTCATGCTCCAACACTGGACTTCTCATCATGTGGTTACCTCACAGCGACCTGTGGAACAGGGTCACCGACAGCCCTCCGGCTAACAAGCACACAGGTCTCAGTAAGGGAGGGCAATGTGTCCTTGGGAATCGCCATGGGTTAGCTGCTTGTGAATGCTGGGCACTCTCTGAGTAACAGTTACATGGTTCCTGACTCTGACCTCTGATCTCCAACTCCCCTTGCACACAAGTGAAGATGGCTCCCTCCCAATACCACTTGCCCCATCCCAGAAGACTTTTTGCCTTCTCTTGCCAAGAGAGGTGTCACAGGTGAGCCCATGGAGAACCCACTGTCCATGTTCCCTTGGATCTAGGGCAACGTAGCAGGACTCCACACTTAAAATCAGAGAGACATAGTTCCAGGCTAGGAAACTCAGTCCCTCACTGGAAAACCGGATTAGGAAGAGATCAAGGGAATCAGAAGGGATACAGTTGGGTCCCAACTCTCTGTCCCAGATGATACTAAAATAAATCTGTGAAGGAAGTGACCGGCACAATTGCCCAGGGAAGCTTCATGTCCTATGACTATGGAAAACCTGTGGGTTGTAGAGAAATAGAACCTATTTTAGTTACACCTGGGAGCTTCAATGCAGCAAAAGAAACCCCCAACATCTGACATCAAACAGTGTAGGGGGGTTGGGGCACTTGCCAGCTTTGCAGCTTTTCCTGTCCGTGGGTAAAAGCAGTGGTGATCTGGAGGGCAGAGTCTCCATACGAGCCGATGCCCAAGTGTGTAGGACTGGGTTCTGATTCTGTTTAGTTCTTTTTGAGTCGTTTCTTTGACGATCACCTGCTGGCGCAACGGCTGGGCATGCAGGATCCCTGAAAGTCTCCAAAAGCAGGATGTTGAGGCAGTCTATGGCGGGGGCAAAGAGCACAGTAATAGTCACTGCACCAACAAGAGACTTCAACGCCCAACGGTTTGAGGAGGACAACATGTTTTCGTTGACATCAGAAATTAGTTGTTCGGGGGGTTGAAAACAACCTTCACGTGTGCTCACTGGGAGTTAATCGGCCCTACGTGCAAAGAGAAAGAGTGAAAGCATGTCATTGGCAGCAACGTGGATGCAACGGGAAGGTTGTATGCTGAGCGACATAAGTCAGTCAGAGGAGGATGCGTATCATATGTTTTCACTCACATGTGCTTCCTGAGAAGCTTAAGAGAAGACCGAGGGGAAGGGAAGGGGAAAAAATAGTTACAAACAGAGAGGGATGGAGGCAAACCATAAGAGACTCTTAAATACAGAGAACAAATGGAGGGTGGATGGGTGGTGGGGGAGAGGGAAAATGGGTGATGGGCATTGAGGAGGGCTTGTTGGGATGAGCACTGGGTGTTGTATGGAATCTAATTTATCAGTAAAGTATGAAAGAAAAGAAGACTAGCTAGCCCTATCTATGTGATTTTTTTTCCCCTTCTGACCGTGGCCCTAAAGGCCACATCTCTGTCAACTTTTGCCACAGCAGTGAGGCCAACCGTCTCTCAATATCACCTGCCACTACCCACGAGCAAGCCTCTTGTGCTTCACACATTCATGTCCCCAGTACCTCCTGTTCCCAAGATACATCTGGCAGACACCAGAAGAGCATCAGTTCCTCAAGCCATTCCAAATCGATGGGAACTTGGCAAGACTCCACCAATCAAAGTGGAGACAAAGGCTGCCCGACTCCAGCACGAATGTCTCCCAATGAACACACGGTGAGGATACGTGTAAGAAAATGGAAAAGATACACTGAGGGCTAAAGTTCTTCATCTCAGGTGAAAACAGAAAGAAGCTGGAGCTGATGTTACTAGCACAACTCCCTGGGCAAGTGTGGGTTCCAAGGAGTGAAAAAGACCTGTGGCCTGAAGAGAAATGGAACACCCACTAGCTGTACCAGGGAGTCCCGTGAGCAACGTCATGCACCCCAACGTCAATATGGTCAGCAAAGTGTCAAGCTCTGGCCAGGTTTCAAGCCATTCCCATCTGTGGATAGAGAGGCCCTTGTGACTCACAAGGTAGGCTCTTGCTCCTGGCGAGTCTTCAGATTCAGGCTCTGGTATTTTAGTCTTGGAGTATCGTTGTGCCCCAACCTGCTCGGTGAATGAACTTTACACGCACGGTCCCTGAGTGTCTCAGGGGGTAGGTAGCTCAGGCTTTCCCGGAAGGGGTGGGTAGAGAGCAGGGCAATGGTCCCATGGCGACAGAAACCAGCCAGACACAGAGTTCTTACTGGCAGGAGGTCAACCTTTCCTTTTCGATATCAGAAATTAAGTGCTATGTGATGACACACGGTGTGAGTGCAGGCTCCCCGGGAAGGACTGGGCACGGTCTGACTGACAGCCCTGTAGCTCCTCCACATGGCCCTAGGCCCTTGATCCAGAAAGGAGATCGGATCCTTCCGAACCTCCTCTGCCCCTATGCACAAAGCAAGCCTCTTGGGCTGAACAGTTCCGATCCCCGATGACATCTTTGGCCAAGGTAGGCCTTGCAGAGGAGGCCCATGGATTCATATTGCCCAGGCCATCCTAGATTCCTGGCAACTGGTCGCAACTCCATGATTACCGTCAGAAAATGCTCCTAGATGATGTCTGTGAATGTCCCATAATGATATCCTCATTAATGAAAGAGCAAGGGAATCTGAAGGGATGCACTGAAGGCCAGATGTCTTCCTCACCGAAGAAAATGGTATAAAGCTTCCAATGAAGTCACTAGCACTTTTTCCTGGGCCAGGTTGGTGTCAGCACTAACCTCAGTGGGCCAGGCCTCAGGGGAACCTCCAGTAGCTACACTTAGGAGCCCTGTATGTAAAAGGGCTATCACTTTCTTCCATTCCTTTCCTTCAGCGATAGAGCAGTGGTGATTTGAAGGATCTTATCTGGCTCCTGGCTGACCCCCAAGTCCCTGGAGATGGTCTCTGGTCTTTACTTACGGAGATTCTTGTTTCTACCTCCTTAGGCAAGGTATGCACTTTGCTTGGACAAACCATTAGCATCTCAGAACTTAGGAAGCACAGGCATTCCAGGAGGTTGGGAGAGAGCAGGAAGTAACCATCTGAGCCAACACAATCCTGCCTGGCCCTGACTTCTTAGGAATGCAAGGACAACCTTTCTTCCCCAACATGGCAAACGGATTGCTGTGGGGTAGCACACCACCGAGTGGGAGCTCGCCTAGAGCTTCTTGTCACTGTCTGAGGACAGACCAGTTGCTCCTGAATCTGGCCCCTGATCCCAGTCTCTTCTTGACCCTGAAGTGAGGTGGGCTCTTTCCAGCACCACCTGCTTTGAATTGCATGAGCGTCTTATATTCTCTATTCTATTTAACATCTAACCTGATCGCTTTGCAGCATGACCGCTGTTTCTGGACTGCATTCACCACACAGGGACACATCACTGTGTGTTTTTATGTCTCGGGCCACATAGACTTTACAATAACCTATGTTGCTAAAGTGCAAAGTCTCCCAATGGTTGAGCTGTGAGTACTTCTGTGGGATTGCCAAACAGGAAAGTGATATCTGACAGAAATATAGAAATATCTCAATTCACTTGAAAGACAGTCTGTCAGTTGTGGTTCCTGCATGTGGTCACGTTCTCCTATCACCTAGAAATGAGGAGGTCGCATATTTAGAAACACCTGTGAGTAGAAAATGTCATAAAGAAACGTTGAATCTTCACGACAGCACATTCTTCTGTCCTATTTTCCTTCATGTATTCTAAATATCTGAGTGGCAACCATTAGATTTTATTCGACTACTGCTGAGGTAGAAGCATAAAGAGAAACTAAATAGAAATATTCTTGGAATAAGTGAGTCAGTCACAAGAAATCATTAGGCTTTTTGTTTGTTTTATTTCTTTTGTCGGTTTTCAGTCCTCTTTGTAATATGTCCACAACGATGCCTCCAGTTTTGCTTTGGTTTTTAGCATCGCTTTGTTTATTCGGGGACTTTTATCATTCCATACAAATTTTACGATCTTTTGTTCTGTGAAAGATGGTGGTGGTATTTTGATATGCATTGCGCTAACGTGTCGATTGCTTGGGGTAGTATAGACCTTTTAACCACGTTGTACTCCAAACCACGGGCATGGAGAGGTTTCCCATTTCTTTGTGTCCTCTCGCATTTCGTTCATGAGATTTCAGAGTACAGATTTTATACCTCTCCGTTAGGGTAATTTCTATGTAACTGACAAAGTATCTTTGGTGCAACTGGCAATAGCTTAAAGCTCTCCCATCACGTTTGCTCTAAAAATGAGAGGCAGATATTCCAGGAGAAATCATGTCAGCACTTCCTGTCCATTTGAGTTCACCTTGCCATCCTAATTCCCACATATGTACTGGCACACACACACACACACACACACACACACACACACACTGAACGGTGTTCAAGAGAGACTGGACACTGGGCAATAACAAGACAGAAGGAAGAAACAGGTGAGCGAGAGCTCTGCCATGGGGCAGCAGCATCCATTGTCACAGCTGCATGCACAAAGGCCCAAAGATGGGCAAGAGATTCTTAACGTATGTAGGTTTCTGCTGCACCCAGGACCATCCTTGACCCAGCCTCCAGAGGAAAGGACTAGGGTCCTACAGTCCACCTCTCTGGGCACCTGGAATTATGATGAACTAACTCCCAGTAGTTTCACAATAGCTAAAGAAGAAAAGGCTTTGGTGTTCTCCCATAATCAGTTGTGTTGCCAGTGGGTTTCTCCTGAGTTCCGTAAAATCATAAAGCGTCAACTGGCCTTGGTTCTCGATCAATGCCTCACTGTGTTCTGAGAGACTAGAGAAGGACTTGATACTTGCTGAAGCCTTTAGAGCCTAGAGAGGTTTGGGGACCTGGGGCGGTGAGGGGTGGGGATAGGGAGGGACATGTCAGAGCCCTGTACACTGACTCCAGAGCCCAAGTCCAGTAACAGTCCGGGGTCCCCGGGCTCTTCATTGGGAAACAGGGGGTTCATTTTGCTGGCCGACGGGAGGATGCCTCACGAGTCACGAGTATACACTGGGGGTGGACAAAGGGGAACGCCAGAAACCTGAGGTCCATAGCACAGCTCTTGGGCGTGTGGCTTATGAGCTTTACTCAGGGACCTTCGAGGGCCACGTTAGCTTAGGTTTAGGTCCGATTAGGTTAAGCTGGGGTCAGGGCGCTGATTCTGTTTGGTGGTCTTCATGCCTGCGGCTGCAGTGCTAGCGCCGGGCACCAGGGAACAGGCAGCCTCCTGTGTCCGTGGTGCACACTGAGACTTGCTGGAGGAACGGAACAAGGGAAAGTTCGTGCAGAGGTCATTCTGGAATCCCCCTGCCTCAGATACAACAGGAATCTCCCATGAGTAGCAGTTATCTCCACAGAGTAAGCCCATTAAATCTAGACACAGGGCTCCACAGTCCTTCGATTTCTTCATTCAGTAACTGCTCCAAGCACGCACTTTGCGCTAGGGGATCTGGCGGGCCTAACTGAAAGGCTGGCAATGACAAAGCGGTCCCCGCCTGCCAGGTCTCCACAGTCTGGTGGGGAGATGAACGAAGGTATGAGACACAAGAGTTGTCCCAATAAAAAGGGAAGGGGTTCAAGGACTGTAATAGTGAAAAAAAACAAGTGTGCTGTGAGGACAGCCTGGGGAGTCACTGGAGGTGACATCTGCTGGGACCAGAATGACAAGAGGGAACCACCCTGCCCGTGTCTACAACGTGTCAGGAGAAGATATTGCTGTGGCCAAGAATAGGAGACAGAATCGAGTTTGTCCAGACACATCAGAAAGGTGGATAATGTGGCTGTGGGATCCCGGGAGGGGAGAGGCAGAGAAGAGCCAGACCATAGACCAGATGCTGGGACCTGGTAGACTATTAGCTTTCCGTTCCTCCCTGACAGACTTGTCTAGCTATTTAGAACCTTAAAACTACAAATATTGAATAGCTCACAATTTTTGTAGGAGAGGAATCCAGTCACAGCATAGCTGTGTGACCATGCCTCAAAGTAAGTCTCTATGAAGCCAGGGTTGTGGTCTCAACGGAGACTCAAAAGGGCGATACTTCCCTTCCAAGCTCACTCACACAGACAGTGTCAGAACTCAGTTGCAACTGAGAGCCTATTTCAATCTTTTGCCTTGGAAACTTGCTTCTTACTCTCCTCTATCCTGTTCTCATATGGTATTCCCTAACTGAGGTGTTTGATTCCCTATTTGCAGGGTTAGCGGACAGACAGCGGGAGCAAATGAGGACAGAGAGCAGAGAGAGAGAGGGAAAAGGGAAGGAGAGAGAGAGAGAGAGAGAGAGATACAGAGAGAGAGAGAAAGAGGAGCAGACAGACAGAGAGAGATGGAACAAACACGGGACAAAGCAAGTCAGAAGCAAGTGACAGAATTTCTGTCCTGAAATCTGGAAACTGACCTCCCCTCACTAACAGCTTAGTGGTTTCACAAGGAGTGACGTTTCCTGACTGGACACAGATCACTGTCTGTGTCCCCGGGGGATGTCCGGGAGAGTGTGTTCAGCAGGCTCACCCAGAACTGAGAACGGTGGCTACATTTTGGAAATGGCAGGAAGTGGTAAACATCCAGCCTCACTCGTCATCAGAAAAGTGAACATAGGACGATGAGTTTGGTGTAATTTCTCATCCACAAAACTAGCAAAAATGACTCATCGCACTCCTGAAACCAGACCCCTTGTTGTGCATTAGAGATCAGGGCACTCATTTTTCAGTAGCGGGAGGGGCCTCGACTCTCTTACTGGAGGGTGATTGTTGCCATGATTTCAGTTGCCATCACCTTTGATTCCGGTGGGGAGGGGTCTGATTCTGGAGAGCAAAGACAGTGACTAGGGATTTGCACAGACTTTCATGTAGGCATGTGTCATCTCTGCTTTTGCTCTAAGAGCCCTGAATGGGACACCTCCTTCTCAGACAGAGAGGATCCGATTCCTCTGGCTACAGGACCATGATACAGCATCTAGAATGATGGTGCCAGAGAGAATGTCACACACTGTTGTCAAAACCGTTTCATGGGCCATGACCGAGGGAGTGGGCTGTTTAGATTTCTGTTTCTTATTTTAATTTAAATTTTAGTTAGTTAACGTACAGGTTTCAGAAGTCGAATTCCGTGATTCATCAGTTACGTACAACACCCAGTGCTCATCACAAGTGCCCTCCTTGGTACCCACCACCCATCTAGTCCATCTCTCACCCACATCCCTCCATCAACTCTCAGTTTGTTCTTTAGCATTAAAAGTCTACCTCTTTTCTAGGTCCACCTGGGTGGCTCAGTCGGTTGAGTGTCTGACTTCGGCTCAGGTCATGATCTCAATCTGTGAGTTTGGGCCCCGCGTCAGGCTCTGTGCTGACAGCTCAGAGCCTGGAGCCTGCTTCGGATTCTGTGTCTCCCTCTCTCTCTGCCCCTCCCCCGCTCATGCTCTGTCTCTCTCGGTCTCAGAAATAAATAAACATTAAAAAAAAAATTTTTAAGTCTACCTCTCTTCTCGTCCTCACCTTCTCATATGTTAATTGCCACATACTAGTGAAATTGTATCTTTGTCTTTCTCAGATGGACTCATTTAGCTTAGCACAATACGTTCTAGTTCCATCCACATAGTTTCAAATGGCAAGACTCCATGCTTTTTGATGGCTGAGTAATATTCTCATCAAGACAAAACCTTCTGCACAGTGGAGGAAACAATGAACACAACTAAAAGCAGCCCACAGCATGGGAGAAGATATTTGCAAGACACATATGTGAGAAAGGGTTAGGATCAAAATGTAGAAACACCTTATCAAACTCAGCACCCAAAACCAAACAGCCCAGTTATGAAATGGGCAGAAGGCATGAATAGACACTTGCCCAAAGAAGACTTCCAGATGGCTAACAGACATATGGAAAGATGCTCAACATCACTGTGCATTAAGGAATGCAGAGCAAAACCACGATGAGAGACCACCTCACACCTGCTAGAATGGCTAAAATGAACCACACAAGAAAGAACCGTTGTCGGTGAGAGTTGGAGAAAGGGGAACACTCTTGCACTGCTGGTCACAATACAAACTGGTGCAGCCACCCTGTTATGACTTTTTAAAGAAGCAACGTCAGCAAGCGCTCCCCCTTCTATGGCTACTTGTTGTTCCCATTTATGTGTACTCTTAAGGGCACTGGCAGCAGGCCAAGAGTTTTCCCTATGAGGAGTAGGGTAACAAAAAATTGAAAACCAATGTAAATGGAGATTTAAAGATACGAAGTAGGGTTTACCCAGTTGAAATGAAAATAAGAATAAAAACAGAAACAAAACAGTTTGCCCAACAAAAAAGCCAAACTCACACTGTGATTCCACTCTCTGAAAATAATGCTTAAGGTAGAAAAACAGTGTAGGCTGTGATTGCCCTTGAATGCCAGGATTCTTATTTCCTTCATCAGCCTTATTTTGTCTATCCAAAGAACACAGAAAGCTACCGGCAAACGTAACCTGGTTTGGTTAAGCTGCTTCCAAATCTAAGGAAAGTCAATCAGGAAGAGGAGCCAATGGAGGTTTCCAAAGAGCATGACTTGATTGTCACAGGAATGGAGAAGTCCTTGGAAAAACTAAAGAGGCCTAGGAGATTTCTGCCACAATGCTATAATTTGGTGAGACAAATTGCCAGATAGATACCCGATCCCCTCCAGTTTAAACCTACGTTCCAGGAATAAATACACAGGTGAGATGATAACACATCTTTTATTCAATATAAAACCACACTTTTCCAAAAGCTCTCATTCATTCCTTTCCGAGACCTTCGTGCCAAGTTTTCCTTTCGGAGGAAGTTTCCTTTGAAGTGCAGGTCTCTGCTCTCAATGACCCGTGCTGTTGTCTCCCATCCCTACTAACCACATGGACCCCCTTTTCACCTCTGTCTTCCTCATTGGCAGTGATCTCCACATGGGCACAGATCACATTTTGTCCCGGTCACTAATGAAGATATAGTGCTGGACCCAGAGGAAGGATGGGTGGCCTTTAAAGGAATTCATACAGAATGAACCTGTTATTTGACTTGCGTCATGAGCGTCAAAACTACAGGCCCAGGATGGCATGCACGGAGGATTTCCCACTAGCCTTCCATTGTTAAGCTGCCTTTGTCTATCTGTAAGACATTGTCATCCTCATTCTTCTTCAATACCTGCACAACTACTGCTAACTATTTCTGCACGGGAAAGAGAGGAGTCTCTATGCAATGTGACTTAGAGGACATTGTAACTTCTTCTAAGGTACTTCTTTTTTTTAAATTTTTTTCATGTTCATTCATCTTTGAGAGACAGACAAAGACACAGCATGAGTAGGGAAGGGGCAGAGAGAGAGGGAGACACAGGCTCTGAGCTATCAGCACAAGGCCCGACAAAGGGCTCGAACTCACAGACAGCGAGATCATGATCTGAGCCCAAGTCGGACACTCAACTCACTGAGCCACCCATGTGCCACCCCCAACGTAGTTCAGAACCCACAGCAGTCCTGGCAAGGGTGCCATAACTACAATCTCATGTAATTCACCTACTAAACGATTGGACAGGTACTCATTTCATTTTGTTTCGTTTTCAAATTGCAGTTTTTGTAGTCTCTTTGATTTCAAAAGGTTAATACAAAGAGTTAAGTAGTTTCACGGTCCAAATATTACCCAGTGTGCATTTTTGCAGGTACACATTTCAATCTCCTTCACGTGGTGCGAAAACTACCCCAGCAGCCACCTTCGCTCTAGTACTATCAAACTATTATCACAGTAGGGTCTGTTACTTGATACTCTACTCGCTCTCACTCTCTCCCTTTGTCTCTTCCTCACGATCTCGCTCTCTTATTTCCGGTGATTCTTTACTTCTAACCCGTGAATGATTACAATATTACATGGTACTTGTAGATTTCTGACTGACATAATTCACTTAGTCCGATAATCGATAGTTTCAACAAACCATTACAAGTTGAAACTTTACACTCTATCACTGGGCTGAAAAGTACATATCTTAGTGGCTGACCCAGGAAGGAAACACACCTGTGTCAAACCCATACAAAAAAAACAAGGCTGCTAATGTGGAACCAGGTCGCTGAAGAAGCGGCATAAGACCAGCCTTGCCTTCCAGCCCAGCAGATTCTCAGGCCCTCCTCCCCACCAAGAGGGCTAGCGCAAACCAAAACCTGGCCATTCTCTCCTGTCTGCCCCACCTGGCTCGAAACCAAAAGGAAGCCCCCCGAGCGTCCCCAGAGAACCTCACCAGCCCAAGCCCAATACCGTAGATGGGCCTCGTGAATTGACAGAGGCTCTGGGGATGAGGGCTGAGAGGCAGGGCAGAGGTAGAGGACCCAGGGAGCCCAGGACTGGGGCACAGTCAATATCTGAGAACTCACTGCGCCTCCCAGCCTCCTGGGTCCTTGTATAAATAGGCCCCAACCCAAACCTCCAACATGCGAACCCCTACCGAGACCCCAGCCCCGCCCTCTCTTCCTGCTCCCTGCACCTGTGGGTGGTGTGTCAGGGAAATTGCAAACCTGAGGAGTGGCCTCCAGCCAGTACAGAGGGATTTGGCCTGATAAGGGGAGCGGGTAGCAGGGAGCATGCCCCTTCTGACATGCGGTGGGGTGTGCCAGCCACGCCTGACAGGGCCGGACCAGGCCAGGCCAACTTGCTGACCCGGGAGGGGCTGGGGGAGCAGTGGCTGGGGTGTGTTTGGCCCCAGCAGCGCCAGCATGCCTGCAGCCGCCGCCGCCTCAGCCGCAGCCCACGCCGCCCCCGCCGCCTAAGCCGCCGCCGAAGCCGCCGCCGCCGCCGAAGCCGGAGCCACCGCCGCAGTCCAAGCCTCGGCGGCAGCCGCCGCCACCATCGCCGCCGCCGCCTCAGCCGCAGCCGCCGCCGCAGCCGCCGCCGCCGCCACCGTCGCAGCCTCAGCTGCAGCCGCCTCAGCCGCCGCCGCCGCCTCAGCCGCAGCCGCCACCGCCGCCGCCGCCGCAGCTGCCTTCGCCGCCCCCTCAGCCGCAGCCGCAGCCGCCACCGCCGCAGCCTCCACCGCCACCGCCTCAGCCGCAGCCGCCGCCGCCCCTGCCGTCGCAGCCTCCACCGCCCCTGCCGTAGCAGCCTCAGCTGCAGCCGCCGCAGCCGCCGCCGCCGCCGAAGCCGGAGCCACCGCCGCAGTCCAAGCCTCGGCGGCAGCCGCTGCCACCGTCGCCGCCGCCGTCTCAGCCGAAGCCGCCGACGCCGCCGTCGCACCCTCAGCTGCAGCCGCTTCAGCCGCCGCCGCCGCCTCAGCCGCAGCCGCCGCCGCCTCAGCCGCAGCCGCCACCGCCGCCGCCGTCGCAGCCTCAGCTGCAGCCGCCTCAGCCGCCGCCGCGGCCTCAGCCGCCGCCGCCGCTGCCGCCTCAGCTGCAGCCGCCGCCGCCCCCGTCCAAACCTCGGCGTCAGTCGCCGCCGCGGCCGCTTCAGGCGCAGATACCGGCGCCGCCGCCGCCGCCGCCGCCTCAGCCACAGCCACTGCCGCTGTCGCAGCCTCGGCCGCAGCCGCCGCCGCCGCCGCCGCCTCTGCTGCCGCAGCCGTCGCCGCCACCTCAGCCGCAGCCTCAGCTGCAGCCGCCGCCGCCGCCACCGCCGCCTCAGCCGCCGCCGCTGCCGCTGCCGCCGCCGCCGCCTCAGCCACTGCCGCCGCCGCCCCCGCCGTCGCAGCCTCAGCTGCAGCCGCCCCCGCCGTCGCAGCCTCAGCTGCAGCCGCCCCAGCCGCCGGCTCAGACGCAGCCGCCGCCCCCGCCGGCGCCTCAGCCGCAGCCGCCGCCTCAGCCGCAGCCGCCGCCGCTGCCGCCACCGTCCGCAGCCGTGGGGCCGCGGCGGGTGGCGGAGGCCGCGCCAGAGGAACCTGGCAACGCGCCGTGGCACAATCCCGGCGTTCTGTAACCCCGGGACTCTTGCAGGCAGCTCCCGGCTTGGCCGCAGGCCCGCCTCTGCATCCATCCCGCAGCGCACCGCACCGCACCTCGCAGCCCCGCACCACACCACGTTGGGCTGCTCACTGGGAAGAGGGCAGAAGCGAGCGTGGGGCATCAGGACGCTTGTGCCTTCGGGGCCCGCCCCGCCAGGTTCTCAGCGCTTCCTCCCCAGCGCTAGGGCGAGCGCAGCCAGCCACCAGGCCGTTCCCTCCCGTCTGCCCCACCTGGTGCAAACCCACCAGGAGCCCCCAGCGCCCCCAGACAGCAGCATCAGCCCGAGTCCGCTGCCCTAGCTGGGCCTCTTAAAATGCCAGGGGCCCTGTGGATGAGGGCTCGAGGGAGGGAAGAGATCCAGGACCCAGGGAGCCCAGGCCTTGGGGAAGTTGGAGGCTGGGGACGTGTTGCCCTCCCACATACCCAAACGCCCGCTCCTGGGTTCCTGTATCCACCCACCCAGCGCCCACCCTCCAGCCCCCAGGCGCCAGATTCCGGTTCCGCCCACATCACCCTCCCCCCGTCCGGGTGCGGGTTTGGGTGGTGTGTCAGGAAAGGTGCAAAGATGGGCTGTGGCTTCCAGTCGGTGCAGTGGGATTTGGCCCAGGCGGGGAGCGGGGAGCGTGCCCCTTGTGAAGTGCGGTGGGGTGTGCGGGGTGGGCCCCTGGGGGGGTGGGGCGGAGCGGAGCCAGGCCCTGCCAGGCCGTTTTGCTGGCCCGGGTGGGGCTGAGGAAGCAGTGGCTGGGGTGTGTTTGGCCCCAGGAACCATGCTCCCTGGGGAGACAGGGACAAAGGGAGGGAGGGGGGGGGCGGCGGGCGCCAAAGGAGAGGTCAAGGAGGCCAAGGCAAAAGGCAAAAGCCTACAGCACCCGGTGTTCCCAGGCGGTCTCCCATCCAAGTTCTAAGCAGGCCCGACCCTGCTTAGCTTCCGAGAGGAGACGGGGTCGGGCGCGTTCAGGCTGGTATGGCCAAAGACGCCAGGGGCTGCCGCTGTGCGCTTCAAGAGCCTGCTCCACGCGTCCCAAGCCCAGAGGGTTCCGCGCTGCACCCATGCACCTGCTTGACTGCCTGCCTGCCTGCCTGTCTGCCAGCCCCCCACCTGGCCATTCCCTCCCTTCTGCCCCAACTGGCTCAAACGCCAACCGGAGCCCTAACGTCCCCAGACAACATCACCAGACAAAGCCCGCTCACCTAGCTGGGTCTTGTGAATTGCCAGGGGCTCAGGGGTGGAGGGCTCCGAGGGAGGGAAGAGGCCCAGCACCCAGGCAGCCCAGGCCTGTGGCGTACACGGAGTGTGGTGTCTCTGTGTCCCTCCCGCCCCATTTTTGTCCTCGCGTCTACGCACCCCAGCCCCCACCCTCCAACCCAGTCCCCAGCCCCCACGCTCCAGCAGCCATCCCCAGGACCCCGCACCCCGGACCCCCAACTCCGGAAACCGGTCCCGCGTGCACTGTGCACTCCGTGCGGGTGTAGGTGGTGTGTCAGGGAAGGTGCAAAGCTGGGGTGTGTTTTCAGGCCCGTGCAGTGGGATTTGGCCTGGTGCGGGGAGTGGGGAAAGGGGAGCGGGCCCCTTGTGACGTGGGGTGGGGTGTGTAAGGCAGGCCAGGCCGCTGGGCTGAACTGGGAGGGGCTGAGGGAGCCCTGGCTGCGTTGAGTTTGGCCCCAGGAGCGCCTCTCCCTGGTCAGGAAGGGAGAGGGGGTGGGCTGGCGCCAATGAAGAGGTCAAGGAGGTCAAAGGCAAAAGGGAAAAGCCTCCAGTTACACGCATTCCCAGATGGTCTCCCATCCTAGTACTAACCAGGCCCGACCCTGCATAGCTTCCGACCCAAGAGGAGATCCGGCGTGTTCAGGTTCGTTTGTCCCCAAACGCTACCCGCTGCCGCTGTGCGCCGAAAGAGGCTGGTCCTCGCCCCCCAGGCCCAGCGCGTGCCCCCTTCACCGTGCACATGCCTGCCAGCCTGCCTGCCTTCTTGACTGCCTGCCTCCCGCTGCCGTCCTCCGAGGGGAGGGCCCCGGGTCGGTGGCGAGGGCCGCGCAACAGGCCCCTGGCACCCCGGAGTGCCACAAGCCCTTGCGCTCTCTGATCCCGGTACTCTTGCGGGCTGCTCCGGCTTGCTCCCACGCCAACCAGCCCCTCCATCCCACAGGTCACCGCACTGCATGGCACCGCACTTCGCAGCATCTCTGCACACCACCCCTCACCACCCCTCACCACACCACAGCGCACCACACCACACCCCACAGCACCACACCACCCCATGTCACGCTGCTCACTGCGAAATGGGTGGGAGCGAGCAGTGGCATCCGCCAGGCCAGGCCTTAGGGGCCCTCTGGATTCTCAGCGCCTCCTCCCTACCTTGGGCAGCCCCCCACCTGACCATTCCCTCCCATCTGCGCCTATTGGCTCAAACAGAATCCATAGCCCACAGCATCCCCAGACAACATCACCAGCCACAGCCCGCTGCCCTAGCTGGGCCTTGTGAATTCCAGGGGCTCTGGGGATGAGGGCTCCGAGGGATGGGAGAGTTCCAGGACCCAGGCAGCCCAGGCCTGTGGCATAGTCGGAGTGTGGTGTCTCTGTGTCCCTCCCGCCCCTTCTTTGTCCTCGCATCCACGCACCCTAGCCCCCACCCTCCAGCCCCAGGCCCCAGCCCCCACTCTCCAGCCCCCAGCCCCCAGCCCCCAGGCCCTAGCCCCCAGACCCCGGACCTCAGAACCGGGTCCCACCTGCCCTCAGTGCGTGTGTAGGTGGTGTGGCAGGGAAGGGGCAAAGCTGGGGTGTGGCTTCAAGCCCATGCAGTGGGATTTGGCCTTGTGCGGGGAGTGGGGAGCGGGGAGTGGGCCCCTTTGACATGCGGTGTGGGGTGTGCAAGGCAGGCCAGGCCACTGGGCTGAACTGGGAGGGGCTGAGGGAACCCTGGCTGGGTTGAGTTTGGCCCCAGGAGTGCACCTCACTGGTCAGGAAGGGTGGGCGGGTCGGCTGTCGCCAAAGAAAGGGTCAAGGACGTCAAAGGCAAAAGGGAAAAGCCTACAGCACCCGGTATTCCCAGAAGGTCTCCCATCCAAGTACTAACCAGGCCGGACCCTGCATATCTTCTGAGACACGAGGAGGTCCGGCGCGTTCAGGGCAGTATGTCCCTAAAGGCTACCTGCTTCCCTTGGGCGCCTAAAGAGGCTGGTCCTCGCCTCCCAAGCCCAGCATGTGCCCCCCTTCACCCATGAACCTGCCTGCCAGCCTGCCTGCCTGCTGGACTGCCTGCCTCCTGCCGCCGCCGTCCTCCGCGGGCTCCGGGTCGGTGGCGGGGGCCAAGCATCCGGCCCCTGGCACCCCGGAGTGCCAGAAGCCCTGGCGCTCCCTGATGCCGGTACTCTTACAGGATGCTCCGGCTTGGTCCCACGCCCACCACCGCCTCCATCCCACACCTTCCCGCACTGCACATCACAGGATCTCGCAGCACCTCAGCAGACCACACCACCCCACACCACACCGTACCACACCACACCACACCAAAACACAAAACACCACACCACGTCCCGCTGCTCACTGGGAAATGGGTGGGAGGGAGAAGCAGCGCCCGCCCGGCCAGGCCTTAGGGGCCCCCCGGATTGTCAGCGCCTCCTCCCCACCCTCGGGCATCCTCCCACCTGGCCTTTCCCTCACTTCTGCCCCATGTGGCTCAAACGCCAACCGGAGCCCCAGCGTCCCCAGAGAACATCACCAGCCAAAGCCCGCTGTCCTAGCTGGGCCTTGTGAATTGCCAGGGTCTCTGTGGATGAGGGCTCCGAGGGAGGGAAGAGGTCCAGGACCCAGGCAGCCCAGGCCTGTGGCATAGTCGGAGTGTGGTGTCTCTGTGTCCCTCGCGCCCCCTTCTTTGTACTCGCATCTACGCACCCCAGCCCCCACCCTCCAGCCCCCAGTCTCCGGACCCCAGACCCCGGACACCGGAGCCCGGAACTTGGCCCCACCTGCACTCCGTGCACGTGTAGGTGGTGTATCAGGGAAGGTGCAAAGGTGGGGTGTGGCTTCAAGCCGGTGCAGTGGGATTTGGCCTGGTGCAAGGAGTGGGGAGCGGGGAGCGGGCCCCTTGTGACCTGCGGTGAGGTGTGCAAGGCAGGCCAGGCAGCTGGGCTGAACTGGGAGGGGCTGAGAGAGCCCTGCTTTCTGGGTTGAGTGGCCCCAGGAGCGCCTCTCCCTGGTCAGGGACGGGGGGGGGGGTGGGGGGGGTGGGCTGGCGCCAAAGAAGAGGTCAAAGGTAAAAGGCAAAAGCCTACAGCTCCTGGGATTCCAAGAAGGTCTCCCATCCAAGTACTAACCAGGCTCGACCCTGCTTAGCTTCAGAGACAAAACGACATAGGGCATGTTCAGGGTAGTATGTCCCTAAATGGTACCTGCTGGCGGTGGGTGCCTGAAGAGGCTGGTCCTCGCCTCCCAAGCCCAGAGAGTGTCCCGCTTCATCCGTGAACCTGCCTGCCAGCCTGCCTGCCTGCTGGACTGCCTGCCTCCTGCCGCCATCCTCAAAGGGCCCTGGGGCGGTGGCGGAGGCCGCGCAACTGGCCCCTGGCACCCCAGAGTGACGCAAGCCTTGGTTCTCTCTGATCCCGGGACTCTTGCAGGCTGCTCCTGCTGGGTCCTACGCCCAACTCTGCCTCTGTCCCACACCTCACCGCACCGCACGGCACCGCACTGTGCAGCACCGCAGCACACCACCCCGCCCCACCCCACCCCACCTCACACCACACCCCAGCGCACCACACCACACCAAACCACACCAAAGCACAGCACACCACACCACGTCCCGCTGCTCATGCGAAATGGGTGGGAGCGAGCAGCAGCGTCCGCTCGGTCAGGCCTTAGGGGCCTCCCGGATTCTCAGCGCCTGCTCCCCCCCCCTTGGGCAGCCCCCCACTTGGCCTTTCCCTCCCTTCTGCCCCAACTGGCTCAAACGCCAACCGGAGTCCCCAGCGTCCCCAGAGAACATCACCAGCCAAAGCCCGCTGCCCTAGCTGGGCCTTGTGAATTCCAGGGGCTCTGGGGATGAGGGCTCCGAGGGAGGGAAGAGGCCCAGGACCCAGGCAGCCCAGGCCTGTGGCATAGTCGCAGTGTGGTGTCTCTGTGTCCCTCCCGCCCCTTCTTTGTCCTCGCATCCACGCACCCCAGCCCCCACCCTCCAGCCCCAGGCCCCAGCCCCCACCCACCAGCCCCAGGCCCAAGCCCCCACCCTCCATCCATCCCTAGCTCCCAGCCCCCTGCCCCTGCACCCTGGAACCCGGTCCCGCCTGCACTCTGTGTGGGTGTGGGTGTTGTGTAAGGGAAGGTGCAAAGCTGGGGTGTGGCTTCAAGCCCGTGCAGTGGGATTTGGCCTGGTGCGGGGAGGGAGGAGCGGGGAGCGGGTCCCTTGTGACGTTCGGTGGGGTGTGCAAGGTAGGCCAGGCTGCTGGGCTGACCGGTCAGGGGCTGACGGAACCGTGTCTGGGGTGTGTTCGGCCCCAGTAGCGCTGCTCTCGGGCCAGGGTGGGTGGCGGTGTGGGCAGGTGCCAGAGGAGAGGTCAAGGAGTTAAAGGCAAAAGGCAAAAGCCAACAGCAGCCGGTGTTCCCAGTTGGTCTCCCATCCAAATACTCACCAGGCCCGACCCTGCTTACCTTCGGAGATCAGAATAGATCTGGAGCGTTCAGGGTATTATGTCCGTGTACACTACCGGTTGTCGCTGGGCACCTCAAGAGCCTGGTCCTCACCTCCCAAGCCCAGCTCGTGCCCCGCTTCACCCGTGCACCTGCGTGCCCGCCTGCCTGCCTGCTCCCCTGCCTGCCTCCCACCACAGTCCTCCGTGGGGCCCGTATGGGTGGCCGAGGCCGCGCAACAGGCCCCTGGCACCCCGTAGTGGCGCAAGCTGAGGCGCTCTCTGACCCCGGGACTCTGGCAGGCTTCTCCAGGCTCGGTTCCACGCCCACCTCCGCCTCCATCCCACACCTCACCGCACCTCATGGCACGGCGCCTCGCAGCACCGCACCACACCACACCGCACCACACCAAAGCACACCACACCAAAGCACGGTACACCACACCATGTCCAGCTGCTCTCTGGGAAATGGGTGGGAGCGAGCAGCAGCGTCCGCCGGGTCAGGCCTTAGGGGCCCGTCGGATTCTCAGCGCCTCTTCCCCCTCTTACGGCACCCCCCCACCTGGCCTTTCCTTCCTGTCTGACCCACCTGGCACAAATGCAAGCCAGAGCCCCGAGCGTCCCCAGAGAACATCACCAGCCCAAGCCCGCTGCCCTAGCTGGGCCTCGTGAATTGCCAGGGGCTCTAGGGATGAGGGCTCCGAGGGAGGGAAGGGGCCCAGACCCAGGCAGCCCTGGCCTGTGGCATAGTTGGAGTGTGGGGTCTCTCTGTCCCTACCGCCCCTTCTTTGTCCTCGTATCCAGGCACTCCAGCCCACACCCTCCACCGCAGCCCCTAGCCACCACTCTCCAGCCCCAAGCTCCCAACCCCCAGCCTCCAGCCCTGGTCCCCAGCCCCCGGTCCCGGCCGCACTTTCCCTCTGTGCAGGTGTGGGTGGAGTGTTTCTGTGACTGACTGATTTCTCTCAGCTTACCACCTTCCTGTTCCATCCACATTGCTGCCAATGACATGATTTCACTCTTTCTCGTTGCACATAGGGCCGATTAACTCCCAGTGAGCATACGTGAAGGTTGTTTTCAACCCCCACCAACAACTAATTTCTGATGTCAACGAAAACGTGTTGTGCTCCTCAACACCTGGGGCATTGAAGTCTCTTGTTTGTGCAGTGACTATTACTGTGCTCTTTGACCCCGCCACAGACTGCCTCAGCATCCTGCTCTCGGAGACTCTCAGGGATATTGCATGCCCAGTCGTTTCGCCAGCAGGTGAACGTCAAAGAAGCGACTCAAAAAAACTAAACAGAATCAGAACCCAGTCCTACACACTTGGGCATCAGCTCGTATTGGGACTCTGCCCTCCAGATCAACAATGTTTTTACCTACGGACAGGAAAAGCTGCAAAGATGGCAAGTGCTCCCACCCCCCTACAGTGTGCGTTGACAGATGTAGGGTTTCTTTTGGTACACTCAGGCTCCTAGGTGTAGCTAAAATATGTTCCATTTCTCTATAACCCACAGATTTTCCATAGTCATAGGACACCAAGCTTCCCTGGGGAATCGTGCTCCCACTCTCCTCCCATGCTACCTGAAAGCAATCATTTGCTGATTTACAAAAGGATCCATTGACCTCCTGTCACTTATCGCTTGGGGCTCAAAAGGCCGCAGTTGGCATGGTGAGAATTATGACGGGGGAGCATGAGCCAGGCTGAGGGTAAAGTGCAAGTTAGAACCCCCCTTGCCACCCCATGGTGGATCTGAGGGATATCCCCTGGGCACCACTGCTACTCGAGAGCAAAGGAAAGGGGCTTAAGCCCTTGCCGTGCTAATGTGGGAAACTAAGGCACAGGAAAAATTAAATTCCCTTAATGCCTATAGGCCATTGACAACTCCTTGAAACCAGCACAATGACCTCCCTCTAAGAGCTCAGCTGCCTAGATGATGGCTCTTTGCTGGGGGCAAAAGAGAACTGTAGCTTAACATTACCGCAACCTCCAGGACCCTGTGAGTCCACTTCCTTTGTCTCAGTTTCGCCAAGATATATGCGGGCAATCATCCTCCAAGCTTATGGCCCCTGATCTACATTTAAAGGATCTCATGCCTCATGTTTTATTAAGGGGTCGTAAATAGTGTTTCCCTAGTAACAGTTAGCCCCTGAAGGTGCTGGAAACCTTGCTTCCAAAATTCCTTAGAGACTTATTCCATCCCTGACCTCCTGCCAACCTGAGGGAATATAATGATGAGTTAGTTGTAGGACCCCAGCACAGCTCTTCCAGGCATTAAGAAAACCACCTTTTTGCACCAAAGACGTCTTCCAGAATTCTGTGTTGGTCATCAGCTGTGGACCAGTCCACCATCATCCCCAAACATCATCATTTTGGCGTCCGAATGTGGGGCTTCGAATCTTCTCACCTTGACTCTGCGCTTCAGTGTCAATTTGGTGAGTATGTTTTCTCTTTCATTTACTCTCATTTCAGGGGATTTTTGAGAAGTAGGGTCTTATGGGAACACTTTTCTGGGGATTGCTCTGGCTGCAATCCTCTAGCCTGTGGCGACTCTACGGGGAGGAGAAAGCCTGCCTTTTGGTTGGAAGTTAGGACCTTGGCCAGAATGGTAGTGAGATGCAGAAACTTGATGCCCTCTCTTTATTCCTTTCCGTGTCTAAAGTTGTCTGTCTTGGGCAGTGGACAGCCACCTAAGTGACTACCATGTCTGCCAATCTTAAGACTCCCGTGTGTGAGGATTCCTCCTCATTGGTCTAACGTGACCCCCTCCATATCTCTGGGCTAGCCTCTTCTGCATGCCAGATCTCCACTGAGAGCTGACCGAAACCAGTACCTGACCGAATTCAACCCCAACAGGGCGCCATTTCCTAGCGAGGTTCGCTGTGAAGACTATGCGGGTTGGAATGTCACTTATATCACGATGGCTTTCTCTCTTTTCTGTTTTCCTTCAATGTCCTCTACTAACTACTACTTAAAATTGGGTCATTTCCCCTTGTCAAACTCTTCCAGTATTTTCCATGGGTTGAAACTGGCAGTTTCTTCTCTGCCTTCTCAGCAAGGGAGACGCAGGTCTGTAAGTCAGGCACCCATCTGTTGTCTAGAATGCAATGGGGAAGTCGGTGGGGGTGGGGAGGCTAGGGGCATCCCTCCTTCAGGAGCCCTTCGCCACCTGGTTGGCAGTCATAGTGATTTTGTTCAAGGGATGCCTCGGGTCACTTTGACACCTCGGGAACCCCTCACATATCCTGTGTGGGGGATGCTACTGGGGAGTCGGGATGGATTCTAGGGGTAATGGACCTTCTCTCTCTCTCTCTCTCTCCTTTTCTCTCTAGGTGGAACGTGGGAGTTCCTCTTTGGTCCGCAAAGATTCTCCCTTAGGATGCCATTTGAACCCACTGGAAACAGTTGGGTTTGCAAAATGTGGAAAGGACTGATCCTGTAACACTGCATGGCCGTACTAAACAGGGCAAATGGATGGCCGTGAGCCTAGGTTCGGCCCTTCAGGGCTACCCGGGCCCAGGGGCCTCGTGCAGGATGCGTTTGGTCCGTAACCAGGCCGGTGAGCTCCCCGCGGATACGTTGGATGACAAATGTCTAAACAGGCCTCCTCCTGAGAAAACTCAGTCACTGAAGGAAACGCAGGCCGTCCCTGAAAAGGGGACGCTGACTCTTCCTCTCTGTTCCTCTGCCTGATAGACGTGATGGCCTCTCCCTCATTCCTTTCGTGGGTTAAGGGCTATAACTGGAGCCAACTGTGCTCAGTCTACCTCAGGATGGAGACTTTAAGGAAAATTCCCAAGCAGCTGCCGAAAGTCCACTTGTTTCGGGGAAATTCCCTGTCTTCTCTGGCCTGACCTGAACTGCCTAATTCCACTTTGGTGGGACAAAAGATATGGTGTCTGCTCCTCTGTCCCAGCTGACAAGATTTTGTCCTTCTTGGAAGGAAATTCCGGGAAATTTTCCTTCTCTGCCTTCTGCTGGCACCTCCTTCTCACCTCTTCTGCCTTCCCCTCCCCCTCCACCTGTTTCTGCACCACCTTGGGTGGGGCCTATAGAACTGGTTCCCTTACCACCCTCAGCGCCTCAGGCACCATCGGCCCCTCTTCCCACCCTAAATGTCAAGGAACAAAGAGCACCCCCTTGGACCACCCACTTCAGATTCCCGGGGCCCACTGGCATCTCAGGTAAAAACTGATAATGGTGGAACAAATGGATGTAAGTCTTTCAAGCGGGTGTAGGTGAAACAATTCCGTGTTTAAACTAAATTCAGTTTGCTTGTTTAATAAAGATAGACGTGTCTTTAGAGTTATCAGCATTCAGTGTGAAACTTGTATTCTACCTAGGTTTATTAAAGGTCAAAAAAGCTCATTTGATCTCAGTTGCAGTTTGTTAGCATAACGAGGACTTGAAATAATGGTTAACTTCGACTGTCTCCAAGCGTTCTTGGGTAATTGTGAAGATAGCTTTCAAAGCCTTTGGAAACCTGAGACTTGAAAGATATGCTTTCAAGTTTGCACCGCGAGTGAGATGACATTCATGGGACCTCTAGGACTTTTCCAAACAGAATGCAGGGCAAAGCTTTGGCTTCTGAGCATAGATGT